>NC_079890.1:24639584-24826475 GCF_024868665.1 Triplophysa rosa
TGTCACGAACTGGCAGAAAGAACCCAAGCGCAGGCAACGGCAGTGAAGGGGTTAACACGAGACTTTAATAATAAATAATAAACAAAACACAAAACAAGGACCCGCGATGGGGTAAAACAGCAACAAGAAAATAATAAACAAGCACAGAACGAAGACTGACTAAACACAAGACTGAATAAACACTTGACAAACTAAACTAAACACTTACTACGACGATGACACAGCAACAACAGGAACAGGCAATAACAGCTAACGCAGGACGAGAACAAGGCAACTTAGACAGCACATAGCACACGCATACAGATACATAGTACAATCCACGAGCACAAGACAAAGAAACAAGAGGGTATTTAAAGGGAAGACAAACGAGGGATAACGACACGGGGCAGGTGTGGGTAATCAAACACTTAGGGAAGGATAACGAGGAAACGAGATGGCGGGAACAGAGACGAAACACTGGAAAAACACATGAGAGGTAAAAACATAAACATCTCATGGCCTTCCCACATAAAACCCAAGGACTCTGCCCCGATCCCACCACACGACTAGAATTTCATAAACAAGACGGTGGGACCGTGACAACCTTTATTCTTATTTCTTCATTACTGGCCAAATACCAAACAGGCATCACTGACATGTAAATGTGAGCAGCAGTTGCGTGTTTAAGCAACTGGGCTTTTGACATCAGCGATTCAAAGATATTAGAACAAGATGTTTTTGGAGCGTATTTAGGTCATGATGAGTGAGGTTATAGTGATTCACAACGTGACCTGTCAACTCAGATACAGCTTAAACATCAGACAACAACACAAACAAAACAAACCGTGCCACCAGTGGTAGCACAAAAAACCTCCAGACAGCACCCTGTCTCAAGAAGGCATCAGAAGGCACCTCTCATATGTGTTTCTGCTGATGCCGCGGGGCTGTTTCTACATCCTTCTCCTGAAGGTTCAAAAGGTGGAGCAAGGTTTATTTGTACAGCTTTTATTCAGCCAACCAGCTATGGCTCCATCTCTCCAATGCCCTAGAGGAAATGATGAGCTGAGCAAGGCTGTCCTAAAGGGCTGACACGCTGTAGATGAGATCTGAAGATCAAAGCAGACCATCTTTACGCTTCATATCAGCTCTCTGACTCCGGCTCACAACTCGAGCATGACAAGTGAGAGATTTTGATAAAGAGGATAAATGACAGTATATATTGTTGTCTCCCATGAAAACAAGCGTGTGAGAAGGACAAGAATCTAAACTGATATGGAAGAACAAAGATAAAGGAACAGGAAACATGTCAAGTCCTCTAAATAGATGAGACTCTAAGTGGTTCTGCTGTCATTCACCTCTGTTCTCCAGGCCCCCGTGGACTGTGGCTGAGCCTGGGACGGACTATGACATTATCAGGAAAATGTCATGTCACTCATCTATGAAACTGACACTCTGGTCAAATTACATTCAGAGGCTGGATGTGATGTAAGTGACACTTTAAGTTAAGGAACATTTAGATCTCGCGGCTTAAAGGAATATTTATTGCCTTAACAGGTTGCAATCTTGCGTGATTAACACATTTTGAAGTACACAAATTAAAATGGCATCTGTTTGTATCAGTAATGGTGGCGTAATTAGTTTACTAGGCTTTTAGATGAGAAATGGAATGCACGTCTGCGACAGCTGTATGTGGGGTGATGTACATCCTGTGTTACAAGCTTCCACATTATGATGCCTGTGACAGGGTCCACAAATAACTAGAAACAAATATATTGCTAGGCTACCGTTTTAAAAACATGCATACTTTATAAAATGTGAGGAGAATTAAATAAAGTTAAAAAATGAATAAAAATAAATTTAAAGGGATAGTTCACCCAAAAATGAAAATTATGTCATCATTTACTCACACTTAGGTTGTTCCAAACCTGTATACATTTCTTTGCTCTGCTAAACACAAAGGAAGATATTTGGAAGAATGTCAGTAACCAAACGGATCTCATCCCCATCAACTCTCATTGTATTTATCTTCCCTATGTGGCAGTAAATGGGAGATGATATCTGTTTGGTTACAGACATTCTTCCAAATATCTTCCTTTGTGTTCAACAAAACAGAATTTTTGTCATCATTTACTGAATTTTTGGGTGAACTATCACTTTAAGGAAAGTTTAATAGCAGAGGTTTAGGGGGATGGACGCCTACATATAGAGTCTAGCAACACCTAAGCATTCAGCAAACATGCAATTACATTCCTGTAAAGTCGTATTCCCAAAATTCATAAGTCACTCATGCTGTCAAAGTCACTCCATCTTTCTGGTTAAAGGCCACAGGCTACATCCTGCTTTGGTATTACAAATGAAAAATATGAATAGGCTACACAGCCTGGAATACTGAAAATGTTTGGACAGTTCAGGCATTTGAATTAAAATTGTACTTTGATGTACTTTAGAGTACATGAACTCTCTGAACAGTAAATCTATAATTAAACTCAACTAACCTTGAACGTGCTTGATGATAACAGCTATTAAAAAGGTTTCCCATGCAATCCCCTGATCTCAGCCTGTTAGCCCTATGCATTCCGTGCAGATCTATAGTGATCCAAAGTTATGGACTATTTCAAAGCTTGTTGAGAACATTGAACTTTTGTTGTAAATATTCATATTAAATGTAATTAAATGGTTGAAGTAGAAAGGCATGTACAGAGAGTAAAAGTCTAGGAGGTCTTGATTCAGGTCAAGAGAAATGAAAGTGTAAAAATAGACGCTGAATACATAAACCAATAAATACACTGGCTTTCTCTAACCCTGTTTTAAAGCACTTTATTCAGGAGCATGACAGCGCTGGTGTAAAAAGGAAAAATTATATTCTGAGGGAACATAATCTTGTAAAACCATTACGAGAACAACATAGGTGCAGTGGAGGGGATTATGCCAAACCCACGTAGTCCTTATTTCATTTCTCTCACATTAAGCTCGAAGAAAGAGCAAGGGGAAAGCTGCCCAACATATTGCTCTAACAAGATTAGATACTCAGACCACTGAACGCATTTTGTGTCGGGGTGTTTTCGTTTAAAAATAAGACTAAAAAGTAATTCCATTTGCGTAATGTTCAAATCTGAAGGATGGAGAGGACTGCATATCAAATGCCAACGCAGGCATTTTTATATTTCGTATTAGTCATATACATACGCTTTGATTTGGACCTAAGCAATTGTTTCATGCAGCATTAAAGCCAATTTAAGTAGCTTAAACTTTAATTAACAGTTTTAACAGTTAAAAAGTCACAACGATAAACATATTTGCGGGAAGTTAACACAAATTTCCAACTAATAGTTACCATTACATGTTGATTTATTATAGAATAAAGTATGTTGACATAAAATGATACACTACAGCTTTTATAATGTCTGCATTAGGGGATAAACCACCAACCAAATAACAAGGTACAGGTTTGGAACTACTTGAGGTTGACTAAAAATGATAAGATTGACATTTTTTGGGTAAGAACCACTTTAAAATGCACATACATAATGTCTGATGGTCTAAGTGCAATATGCACCCAAAACCTCCAATAATTTCAGACTATGAATTAAGTACGTAAGTAAGTATATGTGTGATCATTATGGCTTCAATATTGGGTCCAACAATGCCATGGTTATGTTCATAGCACAACACATACATAATGTCTGCTGGTTTAAGTGCAATATGCACCCAAAACCTCCAATACTTTATGACTATGAATTGAGTACGTACATGAGAATAAAACAGCATAAATCATCTAATCATAATAATAGTTTTTAAGAAGCACCCTGAGCACAAACAAAATGCCAAAAAAAGAGTGTGGGTGGATAAAATTGGCCCTGGGGTAGCTGAGAGTTAGAAAGAGAGCGAGAGCTAAAGAGAGAGAGAGAGCCAGCTCAAGCAGGTTGCTGAGTCTTTTGGGACACTGATCCACTTAAACAGACTCCTCCATTAGCTCCAGTCACTAATTGACCGAGGGACAAATAAAGTCACGGTCCTTTTAAAAAATGCTTGAGTAACACACACACTAAATTTAATTAGATTTGGTGGCTGAATCTTATCCGTTATTGTTTAGTATGCACACTCTTTCCCCAAAGGAAAAGATTAACATTGGACATTAACTGTGTGGTGCACTGAGATGAAACACAACAGCCAACCATCAGCAACAAATCTGCTCACTTCTTTCTCCCTGTAGTTTTATTTACCATGGAAACAGAACAGTTTAGCTTTTAGATACACTGCCAAGTATCGGTTATTTCAGATCAGTTAGTTACAAAAATCGGAGGAAGTGAGAATAAATGCATATTAAGAAAATAATGAGATATCTACCCTCTTCGTTTCAGGCTATTTGTCAGTGAACTTGTGCCAGGTCTGTACAAGGAGGAACGCCCTGTTAGTGTTATCCACCTGCTATGTTCTGCAGATCAGGTCTCTGGAGTGCCATGCAACGAGTCAAACAGAGATGATGCCATTATGTGTGCACACGTGAAAAAAATCATGATGGGCCTAAATTTATGCCAGTAAAGACGGCATCTTGCATGAACAGGTGCATTTCCCTTCATGAAACTCTGCTATGTTACTGCAGTATTTACTTCTAATGCAATACTACAAATAAAAAGGAACTGAAAATTCCCATGGGGCAAATAATAAATGCTACAGGGACAATACGCAATCACGGCCATTTGGTGTAATGTGACCCAAATGTTCAGCAGTAAGCGCGAGTCTGGCCGACTGCCGGAGATAATGATTTGATGAACTTCCCACTTCAGCAGCCTCCTAATGTGGAAAATCTGTTTCCTTTACATTGCTTGACAATTAACGTGCCAGACACTCAGAGAGATCTAAGGTCTAATTGGCTGCAGTTTGGAGCATTGCAATACAATGTTGCCTAGCAACCAGTCAAAAAGCAAAATTGCTGTCTTTTGTGCATATTTGTGCATAATGACATTTATAATTATTTAGCAATTATCGCCTATTTTTAATAAGGCTGCGCATTCTGAAGCTGCGGGTTAGCGAGAAAATGTGATAGGGATGCCAGTGGCATATACAGTAAATGTTGTTGAAGGGATAAAACTAAAGAAGGCAAACAAAATGATGAAAAATATTCCCAATGGAACTAAACAATGTTAGGGGATTCTGCATGCTTATTTCACTGTTATTGTCTGACTGCTCCTGTGGCTATGCATGAGCCTAACCTGAGCCAACAGAACCAACAGAGCATGGCTGCATTAGTCTATTAGCAACACATTTTTTGGACTTAATCACTCACCTTTGTCTCAGGTAATAGCTGGTTGTTCATCTTAATAAACCACTAGGGCTAGAAATAAGATAGGGCAATATCAATGCAGTGCCTGTAGAGTGCCAATGAGAAAGAAATCCCTGACTGTGTGATTTATCATTGAGGTACAGGGAGAAGACTGGACATTCTACTTAAAAGCTTAAATGAGGCCTTGACACCTAAGTGGATGCAATTTCATGTGTTGTAGCTAAAGCATGTGATTCAGATGTGTCTGAATCTGAGTTGTGGTTTGGAGGTGACCTTCACCAGAGGTTGCATTAACAGAAATAAATCATTTATGTAGAATTAAAAAAGCATTCAATATATATTAAATCATGTCAGTAATTTTGACAGAAAGTAAGTCCTTTACACATAGCAGGTTAACAGTCATTTTAAACAACTGTTTTAATGCAAAGCTCTCCATACAAAGGAATGGAGTAATTGTATTATAAGTATTGTAAGGAAATTAAAATACCATGACGGATAAAAATATACATTAACGGAATGTTTACAAAGAACAAATATGTCAGTAACAAATAATGATTAATAGTAGTGCAACATCTGACCCTCATCTGCTAGTCTACACAGAGAACACATGAGAAATCAATTCAAGTCTTGGCAAAGAAGGTCAAACCTAATATATGTAGATTAAGCAGTTAAAGGCCAGCAGAGTCACAAACCCAGTATATGTGTGATCATTATGCTTTTAATATTGGGTCCAACAATGCCATGGTTATGTTCAGCACAACAATATTTTTCCACATGACTAATTAAAATGTTGAGAAAAGGTGTGCTAATGTCATTTCACCCAGCAGAGGCTGTGGAGCAGATGTAGTATAGCTCTCAACAGATCTTTTCTAGACTCTTTTCTTTTGAACAAAAAATAATATCTTATGGAAACCAAGATAAGCCAATGGCTGTCACAATGATCTGACTGCAATTATCTGATAACCACAGTTATTTCAGATAATTATTTCCTGGAATATATAATAGGTTATTTAAGAGGTTGTTTTTTGAAATTATTGGACACCATTAGAAAACACAAGGGGGATCTGTAGTATCTGCAGCAGCGCTACACCCACTGCACTGCTCTTGCTATGCTTGTGTTCAAATGACATTTCTCCATTCATTTGTATTGTATTAGCTTTGTATTTTTGTGTTGACTGGTCTGATCAAAGCAATTCCAGAAATTTCTGCATCTAGGGGGCAGACAGCACCATTCCTAATGGGACAGTTCACCCAAAAATAAAAATTCTGTCATCATTTACTCACCCTCAGGTTGTTCCAAATCTGTATAAATGTCTCTGTTCTGATGAACACAGAGAAAGATATGGTCACACTTCAGAATAGGGGGCAATTCCCGCTATTAACAAACCATTAACTAAGACTTTTTCCCCAATAAACTCTTCATTTGTTGCTTATTAATAGTTAGTAAGGTAGTTGTTAAGTTAAGGTATTGGGTAGGATTAAGGATGTAGTAGAGTATGGTCATGCAATGCTTTAAAAGGACTAATAAACAGCCAATATGCCAATAACAGGCATGCTAATAACAACTAGTTAATAGTGAGAATTACCCCATATACTGAAGTGTTACCAAAGATATTTGGAAGAATGCTTGTAACGAAACAGTTCTTGGCCATCATTGACTACCATAGAAGGAAAAATTACAATGGTAGTCAAAAGTGCCCCAGAACTGTTTGCTCTTCCACATTATTGAAAATATCTTCTTTTGTGTTCAACAGAACAAATAGATTTATGAAGCAATTTTTCCTACTATGGTAGTCAATGGTGGCCATTGTGGTAGTCAGTGGTGAAACTGTCTGGTTACAAGCATTCTTCCAAATATCTTTCTCTGTGTTCATCAGAACAAAGAACTGAATACAGATGTAGAACATCTTGAGGGTCAGTAAAGAATTAGCATTTTTGGGCGAACTGTCCCTTTAAGTGTATTAATCTTATACTGCAGTTAAATTCATATAAGTTGTGCTTCATTCATTAATTAATCGTAATGTGTCAAAGCCCTAAAACAGACAATTAATTGCCATAAATCAATTATTTATTATACAATTAACCATCAAATTTCATGATAGCCCTAGCCACTCCTAAATCATGGCTCATAAGAATCAGAAACCAGGAAAACCACCTAATACAGTACCTCAGCCCTCAGATAATACCGCTTCCTAAAAGCCTTTCTCCAACCCCACTGAGGTCCTCCCCTCACACCAACCCCTGACACACCAGACAGCCATAATTGTAGAGTAAGTGGAGAATGATTTTGTCGTGGGTGTGTTCTTTATTTCACTTCTGGGCTCTTGCTAATCTGCTGTGATTTTCTCACAGCTGAATAAATCCAGAGCAGCTTTCTCTTTGCTGGCTGCCAATCAGAACCAACAGTATGCCCGTTCATGTGGCAGCAGAAAACAGCCTCCAGATGGTTTGAGGATGGAAGTGATGCCAGGCTCCTGCCGAGAGGGCGGGGGGCTTTGTCTTTGCATGGAAAACTGATGTAGGCCTTTAAATGACATTTGACCTCTAAATACTTTTGAGAATGAGAAGCGCCCCATTCATTCAGTCACTGTGATAAAAAATGACCAAGCTTTTGATCTCAGCACTAACTACCTGTCAGAATTAAACATTTTTATATTCGGTCTGACTACGCAGATTCTGCAATAGGATATAACCAGGAAACTCTTCACCCTTGAAAGCGGCTATGAATTCAGAAACAGCTCATGAGAGATCATTTGATTTAAACAACTTCAAAAAGGAAAAAACACCCAGAAAGCTGGAAAGTCAGAAGCACCTTACAATAAGGCTGCTCTTGGCTGAAATGTACTTCTCTTCTGACTTAACAAGCTAAGATGATATTAAACCGCCCTTTAGACCAGTTGTTCTCACTTTTAGCCATGGGGAGACACCACACTGCATATTTTGGATGTCTCTTATTGAACACACCTGAATCATCATTTTATTAGATGAGGTATCAGGTAACTGAATTGTCAGATATCTAGGAGTCATACAAAATTGCATTGCTGTGGGTCCCAAGAGTCAGAATGATCAACTACTCAACATTATAGTATTAGGCCATGTTCAGACCTGACTTCTTTTTCGAAGCTGCTAGCGTCTGTTTTACATTATAATCCTATGGAGTAAACCGTGTTTTCAAAAAATGTCCTAAGCGCTTTTTTTAAACGCCAGCGTATTTTTCTGCAGCTCAGGGCGTCTTTTTAAGTAGAAAAAAGTTCAACTTTTCTGAAACAAACGCCCTACGTCAAGCACCTTTTCACAGCTAATCAATGACAAGCGAGTAGCGAGACCTGTCGTTTCCATAACAACATGCGAGGAAGGTGATTGGTCGAGCAGGATCCTTCTATAAAAAATAAAATGGCGGCCGAAGCGCTGCTTTGAACATATTTTTATATGAATTAAAGTTTATTTTTCACCTTTAATAACTTTCGATTGCATTTCTAGCGAGAAATTAGTAATGTTGGTTTTAAAATATGTGGTTGGTTTTTGCAAAGACGGTCTCTGTTTATAATTCAAATAGACTTCGGTTACTCTGCCTGATATGAATCCTGTGTGCCGAGCTGCCTTCATGCACAAACGCTGCCAGATTTTCTTTTTACTAAAAAAGCGCTCGTCAACTTTTTCTTGTCAAAAAAGACGTGAAGATGTGTTCATGGCCTTAAAAATATTACTGATAAGAGTCTTCTACTCTGGTGTCAGGGCAGGTAGGTATGAAAATACTTTTTTCAAAATGTTGTGCAGCTTATCAATTACACAGCACACCAAAGCTTAACAAACAACACAACCCATTGTGCAAATACCTAGAGATTCTACTTCACAGACACTCCCCACTAGACCAGCAGCTAAAAATGGGACACTAATTTCTCAGACAAAACACAAGGCTCAGAAAATATCCTGTCTTGATGACAGGCCTACAAGGATAAATTCAGAATGTTTTTTTCACTGTGTGCAGGTGCCAAGTCCTGTTGGAAAATGAAATCTGCATCTCCATAAAGTTGGTCAGCAGCAGGAAGCATGAAGAGCTCTAAAACTTCCTAGTAATATTCTAATTTTAAGTAATATTCTAATTTTCTGAGATACTAAATTTGGGATTTTCATTAGTTGTCAGTTATAATCATCAAATTAAAAGAAATAAACAATTGAAATATATCAGTCTGTGTGTAATGAATGAATATAATATACAAGTTTCACTTTTTGAATGGAATTAGTGAAATAAATCAACTTTTTGATGATATTCTAATTATATGACCAGCACCTGTATATGTCGCACATGCTACGAAAAAATCTGTCTGCTAAGAATAAATATTTACCAGTGTAGCACGCATTCGATACAGTTTTGCACGTGTTTTAGACAGCCGCTTGTTTGCGAGGTGTGTTTGTCTGTATAAACTACACATAAATGTAGGGGCAGTCGTGGCCTAATGGTTAGAGAGTCAGACTCGTGACCAGGAGGTTGCCAGTTCGATTCCCAGGGCCGGTGGGTAACGACTGAGGTGCCCTTGAGCAAGGCACCTTACCCCTACTTGCTCCCCGGGCGCTGCAGTGATAGCTGCCCACTGCTCCGGGTGTACGTGTGTTCACCACTTGCTGTGCGTGTGTTCACTACTCTCTGGATGGGTTAAAAGCAGAGGTCACATTTCGGGTATGGGTCACCATATCTGACTAATAGGTCACTTTCACTTTTCTTAAATGTTTTTTATATATTATATTAGTATATTTGTATATTTTTTCTAATATAACAAGACGTTTTATACTTGTGCTACAACTGTTTGGCCTGTGCTACAAAACTTTAAACCTCTGTAGCACCAGTGCTACGTGCAAAAAAAGTTAACGTACAGCCCTGTCTAAAGCTAACAACTACCTTACTAACTATTAAAAATAAAGTGTGACCGATAATGTCAAAAATGACCACTAAGCAGTTTGAGAAGAATCTTTTCTAATAAATCGAATAAGTGTTCGAAGTGGTGATGGGCAAAACTGAATTTCAGCACTGCAACCAATAAATAAATCGAAAGGCACTCAGGGTTCCCCTCAACGACCAGGTTTCAACTTGGCATTTGCAGCAAAGCTAAGTGAAAGCACCAGAACAGTAAAAACTGTTAACCATAACAATTCACCTCACAGAGCATCTCCTTGTCTTTTATCGAAGGCAAACAGAGTACCTCAAGACCACAGTAGCATTACTCACCCGCTGTAAAGTCCTTGTTAAGATCGATGAAAGCATTGGAATGAGGAACACGCATGTTGACATTAGAGCCGAGAGCCTTCTCACATCTTTGTTTCCTGAATAACCAAAAAAAATCGGAGTATATACATGATTGTCATGACGCTGTCTGCAAGAACAGATATCTGGACACCAGCCTTACCTGGTACTGAGATAGCAAACCACTAATGATTCACCCTCAACTCCAAAAATGTCTGGAATCATGTCGCCATTAAAGCTGTGCATAGAAAGAAGAAAGCGGCATATTAGCAATAAAGCTGTTTAAGACTAATGTATATTTGTATGTAAATAAAGAATTATTTACATACCAATATAGATCTTACGTAAAAATCTCTAATAAATATGCTATGTAATTTCGATAAAGAAATAATGCACTTACTCCATGACAAGGGGCTCATCCTTAAAGGTCTTGTTCAGATCTAACCTTGCACTCTGGTCTAAAAGAGAACATTGTAAAAAAGCAAATCCATTATGAACTTGCTGTATGAATTACACCATGCTAATTTCTTTTATGTATTAATCTAAATGCTTTACTTAAAGTTTGGTTATGTCCCCAGAAGATATAGACAGTTGTTTCTAAGGGACCGGAGCCTTTAGGGTGGGCAGTAATAAGCACATCCATCTGTGAATCTCCATCATAATCACCCGGGACAACACTACTGATGCTGTCACTAGAGGAGCAGAGAAGAAAAGAATGCATTCTCAATATTAAAAATAAAAAAGTGTTTGTATTTCTGTACTAGAGTATATTCCATTTCTTACCGAGGAAAGACCTCTTTGGTCAAGTGGACTTTAGGTTTGAAATACGGTGCTTTGAGATCAGCCAAGAAAATCAACAGCTCAGATTCTGAAAAACAGATACATAACGTTATTACCATTACAAAAGCTATGAAATACAATACAAATACAAACAAAGCACATTATAAAATGAGTATCCGAAGTGTATAGCAACTAAACAAACAACCACACCTCCCTGTCATTTGACATAGCAGTGTCCGGTGACACCTTATCAAAGCTTACACACTTTAAATACATTAAATATTGTTTGAAATAAATTACGCATAATCTCTGTTTCAGACTTTATTTTTAATCTTTAACGTTACAAACATAACTGCACTTACGTTCTCTGATGATGAAGATGTCAGTCTGTTTATCCGAGTTAAAGTCACCGAAAGCCGCCACGGTGCCGTAATTTTCCGAGCCAAATAAATCGCTAGTAACGTCCTGTAACGCAAACGTCACCTGTCGTCCAACAAAACACAACAATAAGGTCAAAAACGAATTCCATGACAGCAACATTGCTGCTAGCACAGACCAACACAAACCGGAATACGGCACGTCGCATTAAAGAAAGCAGAAAGAATATACGCTTTGCGACAGTGTGAGTGTTTTTACGGCAGCCGAGCGGTGATGATGTTATTGTGGTGTCATTATGGCCAGCTTAGCAGATGTCGGCTGGAAGCTCCTGGAATTCAAAGCCAGATCTAAGCGATCAGGTTTGGCTTTTTAAGATGCATGACATTGGGCACGCTTAAACAGTTTGTGTTTGTACATGCTGTTTGCATTTGAGCCGCTGTTCGTGATGAAGAAACGTATTAACACGAGTTATGTTGTTGCATGTGTCTGTGAAAGCAGGGAGCAGAGCCCAAAGGTCAGGCGCTATATTTAGATCCTAACTGCACAGAGCCTCTTGAGAGGCTTCTGTAAACCTTTTAATTCAGTGCTTGTTTGAATCTGCAAGCCTGTCATTAAAATACAGTGAACTCTGAAACAGTTTTAAGAACCCGCTTCCATCTCTGTAGGACAGACGGATACTGTAGTGTAAATAAATAAGCAAGGCTACAGAGGACAAATTGACATTTTTCAGCATTGACATTAGAGTGGCATTATAGTCTATATGGTGTCTTAGACATTGCCATACATTTTCATAGTCATCTCATCAAACCCACATCCTTTCTAGTACCTCATTTCTGAATTTGCATGCTCATTTGGTAAAATGCCTGAAAACCGTACTGTGATTTCATGTAATTGGGCTTCTCTTCTAATGCTCTACTAACCCTCTGAATTACACTAATGTTGTAGTTTAACTAATACTGGCGTAGGATCATCTAATGAACAATGGCCAACACTACAAGCGAGGCACAGAATGCCCGTCGCAAACTCCGGAAATTTGGTAAGTTGGGTTGCAGTTATTAATTTATGGATAAGCCGCCCTTTACTTTAAAAATGAAGACTTTTAGTGTAAAGTGTTTGATATATCACACACACTATTAACTAGGGATGTAACAATATGATCAATATCGTGTTATCGCAATAGCAAAATTGTCTCAATATTATCGTGGTCACATGACTATGAAACGATAGGTCTTCCGGGCCTAACATAGAGAATGTTAGAAAAAAAGAATAGATATTACCTTTGACAAGGTCCATCTGGTGCAATCATTTTAATTTATAAAAGGGACTAGGTCATTTGACCCATCTCATACTATATCTCATACCTCTAAGTAACAGTTATGATTAGAGGATAAAGAAAAGAGGACGCTTATGGCACGTTTCCCAGTCATCATTCGTCATGTTAAATATAGCAATAAATACCGTACCATGGACTTTACACCGAGGTATTATCGTACAGTGAGATTTTGATATTGTTACATCCCTACTATTAACTGTGATGTCTTAAAAATCGATAGAAATTGTTAATGTATTCACACCTCCATCTTGGTCCAGAAATGAGTCATTATTGCAAAATCAAAACTGTTTAATTAAATGTTCTTTTTCTATTGCAGAAAAAATAACACTAGTGTTCCATCTATAATACAGATGTAAAAGGGTTTTGCGTGTTTAAGCTTTGGTGCATTAGGAAGGGAATTCCCTTATCAAATCAGTAATGCAATCCAGTACATCTCTTTCTGTCAATGTCCAATCAAAGCTGTTAACAGAGGGTACCTGTGCTTCTCAAAGCAAGTTACTTTTTATTAATGTAATGAAATTAAAACGAGGAGTATCTTTCATTTGTCTGGTAAATGTGTACTGCTTAGCTGGAGTTATCTTAAAGAGATGGCTTTGTCCCTGCTACTTAAAAGCTGATGGGAATTATGCTAATTTGCTAGGAAATGTGAATTTTCAGTACCTGAGGTATTGACCCTGGGTCGATTCTATTAAAATGTAAATTGCTCCAAAGTTAAAATCATCTGAAATAGTGCTCCAGATGATGGGGTTCCCCTGAAACTCAACTCACTGAAACAGAAACAGAAAAGGCTGAATTTTCTGGTGTCAGGATCCATTATTCACAGAGTGTGCCAGCGCCTTCAATTCAGGAATTAAACCATGTGTTTGCACTGAAGTTTGGTTTGACAGATGCATCTTACGAACAATAGCGTTTAGCTTTGATTGTTTTTCTGGCATGCTTTGCTGCCTTTGCATCTCAGTAAATCTACATTTTGCTGCTCTTAGCATTGTATATGGAACAGAAAACCATTTAGGTTACAGAGACAAAATGAACCGCATTTTGATTTTGGTGTGTCAGCTCAACCTCAGCATGCTAAATAGCCCAAAGTGGCCAAGTAGCATTATCAACAAACTATGCGGGTTTTTATGTAAGCACATCATATTCTTCCTGTGACATGTGAAAATATCTAGTGATAATGTGAGAATCAAGATTTAGTTGTTCTTTAATATTTATATCTGTGCTCTCTGTTATCAGGCTCCATCTATGAACCCCTTAAGCTATCCATACTGCATCGTGAGGATGAGCCCCTTTGGGAGAAACTTGACCGCTACTATAACGCAGGTGAGAATTCATTTCCTGAATGTCATTTTGATGATCTCATGGGTTAAATATTTTCTTACGACCTCTAATTCACCTCTGTACAAAGACAAACTCTTGTATAGGGATGTTTTTACATAGGCTTAATGATGATGGTCGATCTGAAGATTAAATGTCATGGGTACCTTTGTATTGTGGAAAAACATCTCCCGACAACTGAATTATGACCTTTAATGAGGAATTTACCATTCATCAAATGGATGCTGTGACCATGGTCAGTACATTCACTGACTGTGATGCATAATGCAAAAGTAGCTGGCGTTGACTAAAATTGGCTTTGCAACCTGATTGATTGGCTTTATGCAGCTTTTTAAACTATTGGCACAAAGGTTGTTATAACCAGTCCACATAAAAATAAAACCTATGTTGACAGGGTAACAGGTTGATACAAAGACAGGGCTATTCACTAAATTTGCCAGGCTAGTTGCTTCAAATCTTAAAAATATGTTTTCTTGAGAAGGTTTCTGAGATGTTTCTTGGCCATTTTTTATTTTAATTAGAAATAAGAATATACAAAGGTGTCACACTATAAATACACTCCTATTCCTAGTGATTTCTGGCTTACCCGAACAAAGTTTATCTATCTACAGAAGTTATTGTCCCTTTCATTATTATCAAGAAAAAATGATTGTCATTATGACAACAAGATGTTTTCTAATTTCATTATGAGAATGTTCAGAGTCTCCAAACCATTACATTTAATTATAATGCCTGGCAGATTAATTAGTCCAAGCAAAAAAGACGTTAGCAAAATGCATTTGTAGCTAGTGTGGTTTCTCATTGCTGCGCTTCTCTGTGCATTTTGCTTTTAATCAATACTCATCATTCCTTGCTCACACACACACACACGCACACACACACACACGCATCCCTAATCCTCTTTCCATTTTATTTTTGACTATGGCAATAAATACTGCTGTTTGAAATGGGTGTTTAGACCAGAGTTATATATTTAAAGAGGTTCACACCCCTCTTTAATAGTGTGAGAGCACAAGCGAGTGAAAAAAAAGAGTGACAGAAAGGATGTTTCTCATTTCCAGACAAGCATATGACTGAGTGACCTCTTTTTTATTACAAGTGCATCCCCATCTCATTCGATAAAAGAAGAATCCTACTATGATATATGGACACATTACATTGTGAAATACACACTGACATGTTTTTGTGAACTTCTTATATTTGCCTGTATGAAAGTTATTGCTGTTTTATCTTTGGTCTTTTTCTCTGTGTCTGTTTCTTTTTCTGGGTTTTTCTATTTATGTGGTAATGACATCATGCCTCACTGCCTCTGCCTTCTCTACCCCTCTCCTGCCTGATTGTAGTGAATGCAGTTCTGCTATCTGTCCCCTGCTTCCACAAGATTAAGGTTGTGGAAAACAAGCTTTAACTTTTAATGGGCATATTTCTTTCTCTGTCCTCTTCTTTCCTCTGTTTCAATCTCCAGCCCTTTTCTCCTTCTTCGACACTTTGTGATGCCCCCCCCTTCCCGGTAAAAACAGCCTGTTTGTTTCTCCGACATCAGGGGTTGTTTTAGAGGTGCATTATGCTGATAGATGATAAGAGAGATGCTGTCTTCAAAGCATTTGCATCTAGAGTGCTATGACGTGTTCTGTCTCTCATTCCACGGATGAGTGTGAATAATATGTAATTTTGTTTTCTTCTCGTCTCTAAAAAAGAAACTTATTGCTCAGGTGAAGCACATCTGCATCTGAGAGCCACGGCGCCTGTGAAATGACTATAAATGAGATGTCCTTGATTAGTAATTAAAGGTTTGCACAAAGGAAAATGGCCGATAATAGCAGGCTATGCTGCAGATTTTTCTGAATTAATTGATCTCCGACCCTATAGGCAGCTTTAGTGAGCGTTATCTACCTCTATATATCATACACAGTAATGTTATTTTATTTGTGAAAAATCTTTGGGTAAATAAATCATTTTTTATCCTTTGCTATTCATTTTGTATGGAAAGACTTACATTTACTTTTTTCCAGAACTTGATGTTTGATATGACAACTTGAATTGTGTCATCAGATGAATTGCTTCGGCTTGTATTATCCTTATTTATAAATCACTTTAGTTGAACATGTCTGCTAAGTGAATAAATAGACAACAATTCCGTGTGATGTTTCCATCGATTTCCATTTTCCTGCAGCTGTCTTTGATATAGGTTTCATACAAACTCTGCAGCTTACACCCGACCCGTGTTTTCTCAGTCTCTGACCTGTTCTGCTGTGAAACATTTCTCAAACTGCAGTCTTCAGCATCATCCACAGTTACAGAACAAGGTCTAATCAGATAAAGATGTATTTATCGCCCTGCCTGGAATGCTGGCTTCCTCTGGGGGAGTCAGAGGAATCCTGGCTGCAGTTTCTCTGAAGAGTATATTAATATTCTGACTAATTCCCCCAGTGTCTCCTTATCCCCCAGCCCTGCTGGCTCTGTCTCTTTGAATTGACCCAAACTCTACATAACAAATGAGGGCTCGGAATGAATGTCCCCTTCATTTGTGCTGGCGTAATGTGCTGATGAAAAATGAAGTGCCCTATTCAGCCTGATTATACATTAGTAAAGAGAAATCACAGTGGAGAGAGAGCAAGTTTAACATGATGGTCACAGTGATGGATAAAGATGTGCTGTCTTTGTTCTCGTCATTTGAGTTAAGATGAGTCATCTGAATTGTGAATAAATGATACATGCAGACAACATAAATCAGCATTGGTTTCAAACATGTGTAAACAGATTTGGGAGGTAAGTGTTTAAGGAGGCACTTGCTGTTTCTCTTTCATCGATTTCCTTGCTCTTTGGGCTTTTGACAGTAACACCATCAATAAAAACAAACCACATGTTCTCTGGGTTGTCTTTCTCTTTTTCTTCCAGTGAAATGCACCATTCTCAATTACCAGAGTCCCACCACTGGTCTGTTTCCAGTGAAGACTTGTTCTGGGTGTAAGGAAGCTAAAGTCAGAGACTCGCTCTACTGTGCTGCAAGTATCTGGGCCCTGGCTTTGGCATACAGGTCAGATACTCTCAATAATGTGTGGATTTGTCTTCATAAAACCTGAGAACATTTTATATCACATTCCACGTTAAGACCTCGATCCTTAAGCATGCAAGAATTAAGCAGATTAATATTTTTCTGTTGCTAAATGTAAATTAATGTTTTGAAGAGATCTGTGGGTGCCTGGCCAAGCACTCCAGCTAGACCTGGAGCTGTTGATATTATTGCTCTCAGATCAATAACAAAAAAAGCACAACAAATAGAATATGGCAAACTGCTGCACAAAATGGGGACCGTGGTTAGATTTTATACCTTCATATAGAACTGTTTTTATGCTGCAATCTTACAATTTTAATACATTATTGTATAGGCTGCACCATTATTACTATTGTTATAATTATACTGTGATAAAGTTGTCTTTTATACAAAAAACTATTTTGCTTTACACTTTAAACTTTAAAGTGCAGATATTCTTTAATAAAGTTATTTTTGAATAATTACTGTTCATAAAGGGCAACGTTTCACAGAACTCTCAGTATTGTTAACTGGGGAATCTTAATTCTTTCTCAGCTTGCTTCTTAAAGGGATAGTTCACCCAAAAATTTTAATTCTGTCATCATTTACCCTCTTGTCATTTCAGACCTGTATGATTTTCTTTCTTACGCAGAACACAAAAGAAGTTTAAAGAAAGTTAGTTACCAAACAGCGCCGGCACCCATTCACTTTTATTGGATGGACACAAAATGCAAGTGAATGGGTGCCAGTTACCAACATTCTTCAAAATATATCTTTTTTTGTGTTCTGCGGAAGAAAGAAATGACAACGTTTGAAATGACAAGAGGGTGAGTAAATGATGACAGAATATTCATTTTTGGGTGAACTATCCCTTTAACTCTTTTCTTTCAAATAAATATTTTTTGTGTGGCATTTAATGCATGTTTTTCTTTGGCTTTGTTGTATTTTTATTATTTGTTATTCCGTTATCTGTTAATCGAACCAAGACCGGCCATGAGACAACCAAACACTTGCAATAAGTTTGTGTTTGTTAACATTTGTTAATGCTTTAGTTAACATGAACTAACAATAAACAATACTTATGCAGCATTAATCCATGTTAGTTCTTAATCATTTTAGCACTTACTAAAGCTAAAGCAAGTTGTATCTGTTAACATTAGTTAATGCACCATGAGCTAACATGAACAATTGCATTAGCATTAACTAACAAAGATTAATAAATGTTGTCAAACTATTGTTTTTTGTTCATTAATGTTAGCTAATGCGTTCACTAATGTTAACAAATACAACTTTATTGTAAAGTGTTAGCCTTTTCCTAGTTTTTGTATTTTGATTACACACACAACCTCCCTTTTGTCAGAAGCAGGGCACCCGTCTCTCAGGGCCCTTGTCAAGGTTATATTTGAAATGCTTAAAATAGCTTCGATTTACGGTAGGGCACCAGAGAAGGAGACTTTGTTGAACGCCTAAGACTAACTATTATTTTCTTCCATTCCTCTCTCTCCTGGTGAGGGTTCTTACTCTAGAGGACGAAAGCGAGGGTAAATATAGAGAGCTGGCGTATATCAGAGAGAGACTCAGTCATCAGTCTTCACCTCTTCATTTTAGCATTGTCAGAGGAGTTTAATTAAGATGATTCCAATCTGACAGCAAGGCCTAAATCCATTACTTACTCTCAATTTGTCTCTGGGTGGCATGCATGTGTGTGTGCTATATGTGAGGTTTCGTTGTGTGTGTTAAAAATGTGCATGTTTGGTTTAAATGCATACTTTTCTATAGTAGATGATAATGATGTGCTCTTTATTCCTGGCTTCTTCATTTCACTTTATTTTTAAAAAATAACTAGCATAAACCAGCCTGATATCACCATTTTACCCTTGTGAAAGTGTTTTCTTCTAATAAAGAAGTTTCTTGACAACAGCATAATGTGTTTCTCAGTAACTCATAGAATGTTTGACTTACAGGCGCATTGATGATGACATGGGCCGTACACATGAACTGGAGCACTCTGCCATTAAGTGCATGCGAGGGATTATGTACTGCTATATGCGTCAGTCTGATAAGGTTGGTCACTGCTTTATATACTGTGTCGCACCACGTGCACATCACATATTAATTGTGCCGTTAGATGGCTCAGTTGGTTATTAATGGAACTATTAGTAGTTCTTGAAATACATCATGATGCACCATCTAACCCTCCAGCTTGTATTTCATAACTTGCAATTAGTACATTTACATTTATTTAGCAGACGCTTTTATCCAAAGCGACTTACAAGTTGGGTAAACAATGGAAGCAAAGATGGGGGCAGTCGTGGCCTAATAGAGAGTTAGAGAGTCGGACTCGTGACCAGAAGGTTGGCGGTTCGATTCCCAGGCTGTCAGGTAACGACTGAGGTCACCTTACCCCTACTTGCTCCCCGGGCGCTGCAGTGATAGCTGCCCACTGCTCCGGGTGTACGTGTGTTTACCACTTGCTGTGCTGTGTTCACTACTCTCTGGGTGGGTTAAAAGCAGAGGTCACATTTCGGGTATGGGTCACCATATCTGACTAATAGGTCACTTTCACTTTCAATTGGGTCAGCATTAGGACAAAAAGCATAAGTGCAATAAAACATGTCTTAGTACAAACAAATTAGTACTGCAGACATACAGTATTATGCTAACTGTTACTATTTAAAGCAGGGGTCTTCAGGACCCCTTAGATGAGAGATGCATGGAGCAGGGACCTCCTTATACTAAATTTGTAAACATGAAAACTATTTTAATAGAAACAACCCTTATTGTCACAGCAATATTATGTTAAGACCTTACATTAGCACTATTATGCATGTTATTGTTGCACATACTAGCTTGTTTCGAGAAGTCACTTATTTATGGACCACAATTATACGCAACATTTATAAAACTTTATTACTTTACCTCATCCGCTAACATGATTTCTTGTTCCTGTCTGATTGATGGCCATCAGCGGTGGAGTTGAAGACAACAGATCCCATCATTCAACCTTCCTTCACAGCGTCATCAAGCTACGCCATTGTTGTTGTTTTGATCGTGCGCCCTCTAGCGACGGTTTTTACAAACTGTAACTTTAAGTGTAATTTTTTTTGTCCTTCTGCTTCTCTGTGTGTTGCAGAACACACGGCTATTTTATAATCGTGAGCTCCGTCAGCATTGTCGCGGCTGTTACACGAAAATTCACGAGTTTTTTGTGCAGAGCATCATATCAGACTAAGGAGAGAAACATGCAACGAGTCCGCATTATTTTAGGGGAAACTTGTTTGACGTGCACCATCAGTACACAGTGCGCGTTTCATTGATTTTAAACACATACGATAGTTTTATCAGAGTTTACAATGCAGAACTGGTGTGGTGTCATTTGCCTGTCAAATTAGCGCTTTACAGCTTTAAACAATTTGAACAGAAGTTCAGAAATATATGAGAATGCACTTTATTTGCACACAACTTCTTTCGTGTGTACTCTAAACTTATCGGAAGGGAGACAGAGAATGCACTGACAAAACTCAGTCAAGCAGCACTACAGTTTACACTTAATGTCAAGAAGAGCTCTTTACATGCTGTGAGGCTTTCTTTGAAATTTCTTCTGGCGTGTACCTGCAAACAGTCCATTTCTGAACCTACGCTTGGGATTTGTTGGACACTGTCTCTGGATATGCTGTGTGGCCCTCCATCTGAGATCCCGAAATCTGTGGTTTTATCATCTTGCATTGACTTCAGGCAAACATTTTGTCCTCTCTCTGTTGGTACATCTTGCATTTAGTTTGTGCTGTGAATAGGTCTAAGGTTGTGTACATTTGCATTTATATTTATGCATTTCGGCACAATCTTTTATCCTAAGCGGCTTGGGGTGTACTTTGCATTTTATCAGTACATCCATTGCTTGGGCAAACTCTTTGTCCATTTGGTTCATACTGGCTGTGATAAGGCTTTGCACAGCAATCGATTTTTGCACTGGAAAGTTAAAGGCGTGCAGCAGTGAAGAGTAGGTTTTTTCCTACAAGTGTGTGTGCTTTGTGTAAAGTGAATGCCAATCTACTGGGCATTATTTAAAAAGGCTTTCTGTGGGTTGAATTTGGGCAGCTGCCAGCTGGGCTTTTCTGTGGTTTTAACATTCGGATGTTGCTGCAATTAGGGTTTTGACAATGTTCCCATGGCAAGCCGCCCGGACTGGCTGTGGTCATTTACTGAGATGTTGCGCTTCCTGTTTGGAACAGCTGGTTATGTTTTGCATCATCAACTAAATGGAAATGTACAGTTCTGCATATACATACTGTTCTCAGAAAGAGCGAAGAGTACAAAACAGTTTCCTTACAAAAGGTAGTACCACGGTACTGTTATTATGGTGTTACCATGATATTTTGATAAACAATATATTGATTACTATATTAAAGGTGGGGTGTCCGATTTCTCTTAGCCGGTGTTGATGTTCAAATCACCAAAAACAAACACACCCCAACCCCCATCTTTCGCTTTCGTCAGAACTCTGATCAACTAATGTCCTTCCTGTGCATTGTGCACCTTACTGCTGATTGGCTACAAGGTTGTTTTGGTACTCGGCCCAACTTTGTCTAAACAAGCGTAATTCGGAAATCAGACACCCAGCCTTTAACACAGCAAAATATACTTGAAGGTACTTAAAAAGACGACTATGCTGTTACCATATTACACATAAAAAAACACGGTTCATAGAAAACTGTTTACAGCATGTTTTAGGTGTGTGTACTTGGTGCCTTGTTTGCATTATTCCAGGAGCTTTGGTGCTTTTTATCTAGTCGTCATTATTTGTGATATGCTGATCACTGTTGCTTCAAACACTTTCCTAATATTAAGTGATGTCTCATTCTCCCAAACGCACATTAATTCTGTTTTTTTCTCTGTGGCCCGTTGCTCTGAAGCTAACTGTTTTCTCTCAACGCAGACCTGAGCAATTACGCCTTTAAAATTATTCCATTTAATTTATTTCTTACCCCAAAGACTCGAAAGCTTTTAAGTGTCTTAATCATAATGCCTCATTTATACAGTTAATTACACAGTGCAATGTTCATTAACATGCGTCTACGGCATTCACAAAGAACATTGTTTTATTCTTTAATAAACTCGTAACGCGTCGCCACTGTTCATATCATCAGTTCCCCAGGTATATTTAACAGACATGTTTACTGCCGCATGCAGAGAATATCAAAAGCATATCACACAGTGCGAAAAATAAGTCACAAACAGATAAAAGGCAACAACAAAGTGGAAAAGTCTAAACCTCTCAGATTATACTTCCTATATGTTTTGGGTATTACTACTAGCCTTATTCCAGCATTAAATGTTTTTTTGTGTGTGCATGCGCAACACACAAGTACACATCTCTCATAAACTCAGTTGCATAGAATTTGACGGGTATAATAAAGGTAGCCACGAAGACATTCTTAATAAATTACTCCGATAAAGTCTCTGTTTGACTGAAGGAAACTCACCGCTCTGTGCTTTCCATTTTTATTGGTTTAATTTTACAGGCAGCGAAGACAGCAAAAAAAACAGATGTTTCAAATGTCATCCGTTGTCTCGCAGGTGTCTTTATCGCTCTTTCCATCAACATTAGCTTTGTGCAGAAATGGATTTGGACCCAGGGACCAGTGTTTGTCTAGTTGGTGAATCGTACAGCTGTGTCTGGCTTGTTATACATCTGTGTGAAAAAAACATTGTATCTGGGACAGAAGGATCCCTCACCCGACGAGAGGGGAAAAAAAAGTGAAAAAAAAAATGGGCCACTTATTTATAACACTTAAAATATGCTGGGGGGCCCGAGTGTGATGCGGTCAGTGGGAAAGGTCGACACAGTTTTGTGACGTGTGCAGGTCTCTCTGTAGGTTTGTAGTATGTATATGACTGATAGATAACTGCTATTCTATAGATAACTATATTCTGTAGATAACTTATTCTATGTGCTTATTGATTTTAGGAAAGTATAGTTTTGTTTTTGGCTTGGTTTTGATTCCTGTATAGCATTTATAATTTTTTCTGTAATTGTGTCAAGTGGTAAAGGATATTGTTTCTTATACTGTACGTGTTGATCTTAGAGTTAGAGAAAAGGTAGCACCAGTGTCTCCAGGGTTTTGGAAGAGATGGTATTATTATAGAGATGCACCGATTGCAATTTTCTTTGCCGATTCCGATTTCCGATTTTATTACAAGTGAAACCGGCCGATTCCGATCTCTGTCCGGTCAATCGGTGCACCTCTATATTATTATATGGAAGATTCTACAAATCCTTGGGAGTCCTTCAGATTTATGAGATACAGGGTTCAAAAACACACAACCCAGTGGCTTGTTTAAATTTGTAACAGAAATAATATACCTCCTGTATATGGTTTTACATCTCCATGTTCTACTATTTGATTTGTTCTTATTTTGTGTCTTACCTATCCTCTGCAGCGCAGCATAATCTTTTTATGTGCTGCATCTGTTCGGTGTACCATTTGTTTATTGTCTCTTCCTGTTTTTTACCTTTTAATTTCATCTGGTACATTATGTTTCAATAACAATCTGGGCCAGATTCACAAAACATTCTTAAGAAGAAAATTCTTCTTAACTGACAGATTTTTTTCTTAAATTCAAATTTAAGAAAAAAGTTTGAGATGTTTTGTATTTCCGAAATAACTTCTTTAGACAGTTCTTACATTTGTTTCTCAAGACTGATGTGCCAAGCATGTCACTTTATTTTTATGAAAAAAATGAAGATGATCTTAAGAAAATATTTGAGAATTACTTAAGAAGGAACATTCTTACGAACTTCCTCATCTTAAGAACATTCTTATATTTTGTCTTAAGAATAGTTTCTTGAATCCGGCCCCTGGTGTTTAATGAGAAAATGTCTACAGTATATTCGCATCATGATTTCACATTTGTAAAAACGTGACATCTATTGATTTTAAAATAGCTAAATGTATATATTTAGAATATAATAACATCTTATTAATTTTCAGTATAAGATAAATGTTGCAGTAGATCTTCAGTGCAGTCAGCAATAAAAGATATACCAGAGCTATTCAATTAGTTTTGTCATGGGGGCCAGTTCATGAAAAGCATCCCAAATGAGGGGCCGGAGAGATATGGCTTGCAATATGAGGGATGACACAACAACAATAAGAAATCCGTTTGATTTTTTCCCAAATTCCGTTTTTCTGTTTTAATTTTTCTGCATTTTCCGTCCTTCTCTATACAATAGTAATATATTTGCCCACATGAAAAAAATACTTCAGTATACTACAGTATTCACTTACAAACTATATTAAAAACCTGCAGTAGATACAGTACGTTGAACCATACAGGGAAAAATAAAAATAGAAATAATAGAATCTTACATAATACATTTGCAAGATTCTGTGCCATTTCACATTATACAGCAAAATCTGTTTAATGCCTGAAATCCGTGATTCAATCTCAGGGCCGTGTATGTTGTATTTTTACATTTTTGCGCCATAAAACACCCAAAGTTATTTCCTACATTTAAACATGCTGATGTTGTATGTTAAACTGCACGACAACAACATCGGTGCATTGTAAGATGCCCAGCAGGCTTTTCTACATTCAAACATGTTCATTTGTTGTATTTTGAAACTGCATAACAGAAAAGGAAAATTCAGTGAGTGAAACAACATTAACCTACACAGGCGCTATTCTCCGCCCTTGCCTCTGTACTTTTGAAATGGTGGTCCTAATCGTGCTAGCAAAATGTCAGAAATGAAACTGATAAAAGTTATCATCCGTCAACGTCCTGTTTACCGCGTCTCTCAGGAGAGAAGGCTTGCGAGTCGCGCTACTCGCCTAACGTCACGTGACTCCTGCTTGGTGTTGCTGCAGCTCGTGCTGAAAGGAACAGGCGCGCGTCACTTCAGTACTGTAGGGTCCGTTCCCGACTGAACAAAATTTATTCTAGAGATTCTTTTTCACACTATGCTACTTGAAGGGCCGGAACAAATTACATCGAGGGCCGGGTTCGGCCCGCGGGCCGCCAATTGAATAGCCCGGCGATACACCATCGTCTTGCCTGACTATATCAGTATAGATTCCATACATCCTTTCATTCACTAATGTAACCAAGTGAGATTTCTGTTTAAAGAAGGATTACTACAACAGACAGTTCGGCCCACACAGAGATCTGATCTCATTGAGTCACTTTGAGATTACATGAGCAGACAGAAAAAACAGCAACATCTTAAATCCAGGCAGCATCTCTAAGAAGCAACAAGATGAACAGCCTACCTTCAAAGCAATACAGTTTTTCTGTTTCTTCATATAATCCCCCAGACTGACTTGGTGGTGAGATCAGATCACTGTGTTGGCCGTGCTATCTCTTGATGTACAGTACATCATTGTATGTCTACATTACATATTATATCTTTTTTTGTTATAAGTTGTTATAACTTATTAGAATCTAAATATTGCAGGGGGGGCATTTTGATTTTTTTTCAGCTCACTTACCTTAGTAAGCATTTGATAAATATTGAAGCAGTAGATGCATTGGTAATATGAAGAGAGAGATGCATCTTTCATGGACTATTCCTCTGTGTCTTTTCTCTCTCTCACTCTCTCTCATTTTCTCATAGGTGGAGAAATTCAAGCAGGATCCAAGCCCGTCCACGTGCCTCCACTCAATATTTAACGTGCATACTGGCGATGAAGTTTATCCCTATAAAGAATACAATCACCTACAGGTAAAAACTGCTGCATTTCTCATCCTGTAATCAGTAGAAATATTCATAAATTTCATGAAACTTTTCCCAATTACTTAATAAGTTCACAAGTTACTGATTGTAAACAAGCTAAATGTTGTTCTTTCATTGTTCTTTTTTTTAACAGATTGATGCCTTGTCTCTGTTTTTACTGTACCTGGTAGAAATGATTTGTTCTGGCCTTCAAATCATCTACAATACAGATGAGGTACGGCTGCATGACATGAACTATTTTGTATGGAAAATACAAGTATATGGAAGTGTATCGGAGATGTGATATCTTGCTATTATACCTGACCAATTGTAAATACCAAGGAACACGAATATTGTAATCATTGAATATCATTTATCAGACACCCTAATTTATTTGCTTTATTTGAGTTTTTTACGATACATATTGTTCCAAAGCAAAAACTCCAATAACAGAAATATTCCACTGACCAAGCCAAAGGCAGGGCACAAAATGCCTAACATGGGACATCTCACTTATGGTGGTTGTGTTTGTATGTATACATTTATTGAGATGCAGTACATTCAAATTATGCATTTAATGAATATGTGAACTCCATGGGATCAAACCAGTGTCCCTAGCATTGCTGGCACCATGCGCTACATTTGATCTAGAGAAAAGATATTTAGAGCTTTAGGAAAACTGTAAGATGAAGTAGATTCACCCAAATGTTTCTTTCTCTAAGGGGCTTGATCTCGGTCCACTTTGCTCAGGTATTAAGCTGTTAGGTACATTACTATAGAAGTACAGCCGAGTTTAAATAGTTCGGGGCAGAAGCACCATGCCAACTTCTGCTTTTTTTACCAAAGAGATGAAAGATGACTTACACGACAGCTTGTGTAATATGTTTGGTTGATACTATTGCAGGAAACTGTCTTCTAAAAGCTTCAAACCGGACAGTGACTAAGCTAAACTAAAGTAAAAAGTAGACGAGAGTGAGATGTGGTTGAACAGTTGATGTAATACTGTAGTTATTTAAACATGCTCTCTTATTTCATAACGGCCTCTTTTGGGTGTGTGGACTTCATTAATTGAATCTTTTATTCTCGCCGCGCTCACGCTGGGGGATTTACTTAACACTCTGCTGTTAAATCACTGTCTGTTGAACAACTGCAACTTTTATTTATTCAGCCACATTGGGCTTATCTTTAAAAAACACCTCTCCTCTTAAAATGTGCAGTTTTTAGGCAATTACAGTTAACAGTTACTTTGTTTACGTAAAAGGAAATATCACCTTAATACAGTAGCTGAGCCTTATTCAAAGCTTAACAAATTGTCGTAAGTTTTTATGAGGGATTTTGTTATTTGCAAAAGCGGCTTAATTGACGTGTCTAAACAGTGTCTAGCCGGCTGTGTAATGCAATTTAAAAAAGCACAGTCTTGAAATCAGTGGGCCATTACATCCATTTATTAATGAACAGCAGAACAAATAAGGGATAAATTGACAGTTTAAAGTGAATCTTACCCATCATTGGCAGTTTATTGTTTCTAGTGCTTTTGCCTGATTAGCGTATAAGACGTCTTGTGCAAAAGTTTGTGTTAACCAGTCTGAAAGCTTTTTGATATTTTTCACAAATGGGTCTACCATAATATTCACACCATAGTGTTATGACCTGTTTTATTAAGTGTATTTCATAAGCGGTTTGCCGTTTTGCTACCCATTTAGCAGTATATTCTTAATGCAGTTTAATTTTACGGTTTTGTTGCAATAAAAATTAAATAAACAAAATAATAAAAACAAATTTTTTTGGTAAAATTGATGTACTGTATACAGTTTATGTAACTGCCAACTGAAGAGCGATTTAGCAGTTGTATGTGTGTAATTTGAAGCATTTTCAAAACTTATGGCTTTTAAAAACTCATGTGGTATATTTGGCATATGAGTCATTTGCCCATTAAGAAATGTCATTGTTTAAATCTATAATTAGAAAGACTTTGTCACCGAGATAGACGGCGGGCCGCCCCAGCAGTCACTGTAAAATGATTAACCAAAACTCCTTATCCAGCAAACACAAGTGGCTGTGACGATCCATCTTTATCCACAGAAAAGAATAGTTGCTCTTCTGCTCTCCTCTCACTCGCTGAAGCTTAGCAAAGGAACAGAAAAGAAAATATTGCCACCCCGGGCCAGCGGTACTCATTAAGATACCATAAAGCTCGTCACATTAATCATTTTATTCCGGGCCTAAAAAAGTACTTGAGCCATCCCTCTCTCCTCAGTTTTCCCCACTGCATTTTGTCTCTTTCCTACCTTCCTTACTGGCCCATTTTAACATGCTTTAGGGGTCCTCCGTTCTCTTCATGTTAAATTAAAAGCTCTGTCAGTCCGGTCTCCCCGGGTGTTTGAACATTTCCTCATCTATGTACCATAAAGTCATCATTCTTTCTTTCATTTAGTTTTTTTTTTCTATGCCCTCATTACACAATGGGGATGGGTGGAAATTCCCAAAGTTATAAGGGGCTTATGACATTACCAGCACCACCCACAGAAATGATGGATTGCTTTTGTTGGCATATACTCTAGATCATTATTCGAATTAAATTCTGTTGTGACTAATCTAAATATTAGATCGGTAACACTCAGAAATTTCTAGTGTATTGACGAATACAAAATCAGTATTTAAAACACTCATGGCCTAGAAAAACTTTTAGAACAAACTTACTTTTCAAAGCAGATCTGCATTAGTTGAGGTGCGCTGATGTCTGCACGGCAAGCAGAAGAGATGGAGATCTGTGTGGAAAGTGTGATGCATTTCTTTGCCATGTTTGTATTTGTAGGTATCGTTCATCCAGAACATGGTTTTCTGTGTGGAGAGGGCGTATCGTGTGCCAGACTTTGGCATGTGGGAGCGGGGAAGCAAATATAACAATGGAAGCACAGAACTGCATTCCAGGTGAGAAGTGACATCACGTCCTATTACTTTTCAGTAATTCATTCAGTCATTAAATGGAGCTGCCAAAAGATCAATTATAACGGATTTAGTTTTTTAAATCTATATGGTAATGAAAGTGGAGAGAGAGGAATATTGTATTAGAGTACCTTTGCCCATTTGGCAGACTTGCAGTGAATTCAAGCTATACATTTGATCAGTATGGATGTTTCCACTCCATGAGTGGGATAATATGTAATAAATAAATAATAAATACGGACTTGTAACCAGAAGGTCACCGGTTCGATTCTCAGGGCCAGCAGGTAGCGACTGACCGGCCCTTGACGTGCCACCTAACGCCGTTTGCTCCAGTGATAGCTGCCCACTGGTCCGGGAGTGTGTGTTCACGACTTGCGTGTGTTCACTACTCACTGGATGGGTTAAATGCAGAGGTCACATTTCGGTTATGGGTCACCATAACTGACAAATAGGTCACTTTCACTTTCATATGCACATTAAAGTAAATGGATCTGCTGTGCCGTGGGTCATGCTGAGGGTGATGCACTTGTTGATGTACCATTTGTGTTTGCATATACAGTAGAGAACACTGGGGGTTAGTTGTCATACTTTTACAAGTTTAGTTTTAAAGGCGTTTTTGTATATTTTATAGCTACATTTTTATAGCTACAAGAAAAAAAAATGGTCAGATAAACTCTTATCACATTGACCTTTTGTGACAACACACCCCAATATAAAATATAAAACACATTTAAAGTAAGCGTTTGGGTAATTGGACACAAAACTTTATGGTTATCGAGATTTATAGTCTCTGTGACATTTTTGTGTGACAACTAGCTCCAATTTCCCCTATACTTAATGGGACCCAGCACCCAAGATGTGACCCCTTAACTCATGTAGAGGAGACTCTAGCAAGGAGCGCGTCTCTAATGGCCTTCCAGTAAAGATGCTACTTCATTTCACCTCCACTGGTTTAGCTCATGAGTGAATAAACACAGAGGGGACTCGCATAGGGAAGCTCCTATCAGACCATTGCAGAGGTTTTTCAGAGTGCTGTGCAGACAGTGTGGACTGTGGAGTGGCACAGACAATATCCTTTTTAGTAGTGCAAGGCAATAGTCAGTGACTGGAACACTCACTTTGCCTCTCTCTTTTAACCAAGCTCAATAATAATTCTCTCCATCACTGGTTTCTTATCTTGGCCAAGCACAACATCCGTACTGAAGGCCAATTAGACTATTGACTTGTGCACTTTGCTTTAACTGCATAAAATAATGTTTAACATTAGGAAAATGAATCCTATATCTTGAAACATTTTATGACAATACTTTTAGTGAGTCATCAGTCTGGGAATTACATCTTTTAGAGAGCTGACATCAGACTGTTTGTTAAAGGAAAGCAAGCAACAATGGAAAAAGTTGAAATAAAGGATATTATATAGGTAGGAAAAACACATCTTATAATGAACTTTTAACCTCAGAGACTTGTTTTAAATGTCTAACAGTTTGATGAAATAATTAGTTATCATGCTCCCAATTTCAGCAGAACACTTGCTGAAGAAGACGCTATTACTGTACATACACACATGCAGGAAATTGGTGTAATATTGGCAACTTAGACCAAAATGAACGCAACTTTCAAAAGATGGAATTAGATTTATTAAAATACATAAATAAATGAAATTACACCTAAATTATACCTATTATCCAAAAAACAACAATTCTAACTCTCGTAAAACGTGCAGGGTTGAGTAGCCTATTAATTTTTTTAACCTTTTTATGTTTATTAAGAGTCACATTTATTCCAGTTGTTGTGTTTCATGTAAATGTTAGACTTTGTTGTTTATGTGTGTATACAGTGCGAAAAATACTGAGGAAAGCATTTCCCCGAGGTGCTGTGAATGGGGCTGCGTGCACTCTCAGAGCAATATGTGTGATGAATGTTTGCTGCATGAGGTTTAAATCAAGTGTACTCTGGAGCGACGCAAAGAAAATGGAAGTCATTTCGCTCTTTGAGAGTCATCACTTTTAGATTTTGCTGAACTTGTGCCAGATTTTGAGAAAAGTCATAGAACTCCAAAAGCCTGTCAGGATTTCATGACCATTCAGGCTTCTCTTATCAAAAGCTTTTCCGTTTAGGAACTTTAAATGAAATTACAATTGGAATACTTGACATTATTAAAATTACAGTGGCAGCCTCCTGGTTTTCACCAGCAGAGTGTTAATGTACTCCATTGTAACGTGGTATTTCCCCCAATATTCTTTATCCATTATTGCAATTTCAGCTTTACCTGGCTTAGTGTAAAAGCAACATGCCTTGTCAACAACATTGTCAACTTTTACTAACATGTCTTGTGCTGGGCAGGTTTGCTGTCTGTCCAGGCAGAAAATCAATAGTGCCTCAAAAATCCTGTGTTGCTGGATTGCGCTCATAGCCGATGCTTTGGTCGGTGAGGGGCAGAGCTGGATTCTATCGTGTTCCTTTCTATTTCGAATTACCCAATTGCCTTTTAGTTTTTCTGCAATTTCACTATAGATTTTTCCTCACTGAGAGCAATTGGGCACATTTTTATTGCTCAGCGCACCTTGCTCTAATCGAGTACTTTAATGGTATTCTACACAAGAGTGAGTGGCTAAAGAAGCAAAAATGACAGAAATTATTAGCTTTGTTTAACATCAAAGGAGTGTTTCATGTATGAAAACAGCTCTTGGTATTGGCACTTGGAAAATAACTTATTTAATGAGAGTTCGGTGTACATTCCCAAAAAATTCTCAAATAGCAATTTCTATATTAATTTCTCTTAAAATCTGATCTGTTCTCTTGTAGCTCAGTGGGGTTGGCCAAAGCAGCTCTGGAAGCCATCAATGGGTTCAACTTGTTTGGAAATCAGGTACTGCTTATAACCTCCTCATATATGTGATATTAAGCTTCTTAAAGTAATAGTTCACATTCACCTATGAAATATAAAGTTAGTTTTCTTAACCTCATGTTGTTCGAAATCTGGGGCCAGATTCATGAAACTGTTCTTAAGATCAAATATAAGATTGTTCTTAAGATAAATAATAGGAAGTTTGTAAGAATGGTCCATTTTAAGAAGTTTTCAAATGTTTTCTTAAAGTCCCGGTGAACCGGAAGTTGTTTTTACTTCCGTATTCTGACACATTTCCGAGTGAAAAGTCATTTCAAAGGAGAAAATTACAGGGCGTGGCTTGCGTTTTTCACTGCGAATTGATTGGATGTGTAAAAACAGCTGTTGCATTGATTTTGAAATGAAACTGGCAGCAGACAGACAGTTGAAGGGGAGGAGTTAACGGATCCCCAGCCAAGCCGTCTAGTTTGAGGGTGGGTTGCACCAACAAGGATTAGGTTTAAATCTACATTAAATCAAGGTTTATTTAATAATTCCGTTGCACCAAACTGTAAACCTTGTTTAAAAATAATCAGGTATATTTAAGATATCATTTGATCCAGGTTTTAATTTTGCAGTAAATCTAGATTAACTTTAATTCTGTTGCTCCATTATTTTAAACTCTGCTTTACAGTACTGTATCTCTCAGTTAGGGATTGACTTTAAACCAGCTACTGAGGAGGTTTAATTAAAAAAAAAACACATTTATAAAATGTGCTGGAAAATGGGAAAAACAGACACATAAGCGTCATGTTATGCTTGTGTTTGTGATGTGTTTATTGTAAATAAAAATGGAAATAAATAAAACACCCCAGCACGAGTGAGGGCACGGTGGTTTGATAAACTGGGTGATCGGCTGTGAAGCATCAAGTTCAAGATGCCCTGCTTTCTTATGCAATACATACAAGCACAACGTCTGTGATTAAATGGGAAAAGACAGACATCCTGAGAAGAGTAGTTATTTTAGCGGCACCAGTGACCAGGGACACCGGTATTGTGGGCTCCCTGTCTAAATTGTGGTCCGGTCCGATCCCGAACAGGCGCACCTCAGCTGGCGGCACTGCTGCAAACAGCCCCAGAATACGACCGAGGACGACCCCCGGAAACACAATCGCCTACCGGGGCCGTTCGCGGCGGCGTCTACCGCAGAGGTTCACCCGCTCGTCATTCCACAGCGCTCTTCTCTCTTATTGTCCGCTCCAGTCATGAGCTGCAGGATAATGATGCGGCTCAACTGTCATATCCGTACGCTGTCATGGTGCTCAAGGCTTGTGAAATGTGTTTATGGATGATCAGACTGATCAACAAATTATCCAGAGAGAGGTTTTAAATAGCAAAATTAAGTTTCTTTTACATGCACGAACTGTTTATTTCCTTTTTACATGAAAGTGAAACACTGTTGTAGGGCTGCAGCTATCGATTATTTTAGTAATCGAGTATTCTACTGATTTTTCCATCGATTAATCAGGTATTCGGACAATAAGTACTTTTTCTTTATTAAAGAGCAACTCTAAATATACAAGAGAAAATAAGACAGGTCTCTTAAAATGAACAACTAATTTGTTTCCTTTTTAGAAAAATTAACATATTTATTGCTGAAATTTCATACAATAATATCTGTGAAAACTAAACCCATTTTGTACATTCCATTGCCATATTACATTCAAAATGCAATATAGGCCTAATACAAATGTATAAAGTAAAATTAATAAAAATAGAAAGAATAATTTCAAAGGTAAACAACTAACTTCAGCTTATGCATGATGCATTTAGTTTATCTAAATTAGTTTTAGTTTATTTCTTTACTATTAAATAGTAATATAATTGTCCACATAAAAATACAGAGTTATCCGGGCTTTTATTTTGGCAGGTTATCGGAAGACGCTTATTTTTTAGTGTTAGCTTCACTCAGTAAAATGTTCTGAAATAAACTCTCAGAGCAACTTTGGAGATGTACTGTACTGTACAGTGTGTACTGTAGTTAAATGGATTAAACGAGGCTTCGAGGCAACAAAAATTGCCTCAATGATTTTTTGTATTCGAATTACTCGAGTTACTCGAGGAATCATTTCAGCCCTACACTGTTGCTGTTTAGTTACACCGGCAAATCCATCATGGCGGACAAAATTAATCGCATGCATGTGACGGTTTAAATACAGGTTAAAGTTTTAATCCATGATTTGTTAATCTCTGTTTAAAATTAAGTGGTGCCACGCAAATGGAATTAAATTAAAACTAGGATCAACAAACCCTAGATTAGCTCTAAACTCAGTTTACTTCAATCCTTGTTGGTGCAACCCACCCTACATCATTTGAGATGGATAGTCATTTCAGGGCGGAAGTGCATTTTCAGATTTTAATTGAAGATTATGAGTACATGAATTTTAAAAATAAAATGACCCACATTGATTTGATAAGATGTTTACTATAAACGCTGCAATATTCCATGACAAAATAAGAATAGTCATTTTTAATTTCACTGGGCCTTTAATCACTTCTTTTTTTCAGAAGAATAAAATGACATATGCTTTGTAAATCAATCTTGAGAAAAAAAAGTAAGAACTGCTTACATTATTCTGAACTTTTTTCTTTTATGGCAGTTAAGCAGAATTTTCTTCTTAATGTTTAGTGAATCCAGCCCCTGCTTTCTTTCCTTTTTTCTTTGGAACACAAAAGGATATTTTGCAGACTTGTTCAAGCTGCTATTTTCGTGTAACAAAAAAACTGTGTAATGACGACCAAAGTTCATTTTTGTGTGAACTGCACCTTTAGCCCCTGTGTCCACTGAGGCGCTTTTACGGGAAAAACGCAGAGCGCCGGCATTGTGCGCAGAAAAAAAACGCCATTGGAAACAATTGAAAAAACACGCTGTACGCAGACAGAAACGCCTTGGTGGACACAGCCCCTTAATTACAGATCTTTATCTCCTTATATTTGATGCCTTTTGAAGAATTGTGTCAAAAAATGAAGATTATTAGTACTTCAGTACACCCAGGGCACACAATGTTCTAACAGCTCTCTTTATCTTTGTAATAACTACTGGAGTCTGGAGTAGAAAGTGTGTTCTCTCGAAAATGGATCTAATTCCTTGCATAAATTTGTTAATGGCAAGCGGGAGCAAAAACAAAGTGATCAAGATTATTGGGTTAGATTGTGTTTGAGCGACCCATTTTGTCAGATTTCCAACTTTGATGGATGATGGACACATCATCTTTTTGTCTGATTTTGCAGCTCTTTTCTTTCGGAACAGTCATTAGTGGGATTAATTTGTTTTGGTGTTGAGGGAAAGTTAAGATGGCAGTGGGCCGCATCCATTATATTGTTTAATGGACTGGAAAAGTGATAACATCCTCTAAGCGTATCCGTTTGGACGAAGTAACCCCCCACGACCCAATTTACGCAAATTTAGCTCTTCAGTACCTTGAATGTTAAATGCATTGATCACCTTGGTTCTTTTTTAGTTCTTTAGCAAAATGGATGGTGTAGAAAAAGGCTGTGGTTATTTATACCGTCACATCACAGTTTTATCTTTTGACCTTTGCTAATTTTGGCTCTCACTGTCTAATGTGGCTCTCTGTGTTTTACCATTAGCAGGAAACGTGATGCAGTGTGTCTGAACTGACTTTATGGAAGTTATTCCAGTAGAAAGTGTTGGTATGAATTAATGCAGTACTCAAATGGCTGCCTCTGCCATGTTTCTCTCAGTCGGATGGAAGGCGTGCTGTGTCATCACATGGGTTATGTTATTAATGATGCCTCTCATGCTCCATTTCCTCAACTAACTCTCAGCGTGGACCGTAGACGCCGAGCTTTCATGTGATTCTCTTCAAAGCGAGCTGTCAGACCACTGTTAGCATAAAAACAAAGCAGGTGGATGTTTACCCCCATGTGTTGTTGTTCAGTTTCCAAAGTTTTAAATAAAGCAGAAGTATCATTTTGAAATTATACACTTCATGGCCAAAGATTTTGCTCCTTAAACGGTTTGGCTATTGTAGACTATTTTGCAAGATGTAAACAATAAGCCAGGAGTGTTTATATATACAGTATATATAGCGTTGTTTAAATATTTTCAAATTTTCTGTAGACTGTTTCATCGGACACACGCACCTGACTTGAAGTTAACTTCCGGGCTGTGTTTGGTTCAAATATAACAATTTATTTTATATTTCATTTTTTTCAATATTTATTTGTAAATCTAATATTTTATTGTATATTAATTGTATAGAAATTTAATTAGAACTACTTAACAGTTATTGATTCTTTGCGGAGGTCTAGCTGAAGTTTATTTGGCCACATAACGTTTGTTTATGTTGTATCAAATTTAAGTAAATATGCTTAGATTTACATAGTTTAGAGAAGCAAAGTGTCTTTACGGTCAACTAAAGTCATCTCATCTCAGTCAGATGATGATGATAACACATTTATTCTGAGTCTCCATGTCACTGACACGCGCCTCCTATTACAGTCATTCCCAGCATGTAAATTGTCAGAAACACTTATATGCATTTAGCTTCTTTGTGAGCTTCACTAGATAAGCTAAATGTGCCACAAAATAGAGCTCGCTGGATAATCGGCCAAGACGTATGGTACAAGTGAAATAGAAATTGTGCTGTGTTTAAATGTAGACGTGTGAGGTGAATGCTGAGGAAACAGTGAAGCGATGGCTTGTTCTGATTGGATGGCCCTTGATGACTAGGAAGCAGCCACAGAAAATATAACAACTCTTTCGTAACACCGAGCAAGTGTGAAAAACTTCTTGAAGACTGAGGTGTCAGGTGCTACATTGTGCGCTTACAGAAAGCTGTTTTTGTCCTTGCTATTGTTCATTGTTTTGTTTTGTTTTCACATTCTTTTTACACTTTATTTAGGAAATGTTCAAGCTGGATATTGTCAGTCAATGTGTATGACAGAAAGCAGGAAATTGAATGTGTGGCAGTTGTTGTTTTGTCTGTTTAGCATGCTACTGAGTTTAGTATATTCTCTGTAGAGCTCAGGATTTGTCTGACCAGACACACACACAGGCACAGAGGTCATAAAAATGTGATGATTTTTAGTATCTGAAAAGCATTATGTGTTTTTTGCAAAATGGGTCCGATTTGATTTTATAACACTTGAGGCATGCATGTCTAACTTTAGAAATCTAAATGTCAAAACAAATGCATTATCTCACCAACTTCGTGAAAATACCTTCAAGCTCATTATCACCTGTAACAGGCACGGTTGAATTCCACGATCAAGACAAGTGGTGGCAAGATGACAACTATAATGTTTGATTTATGATGTTTGTTTACCTCTGCCCTGCAGGGATGCTCTTGGTCAGTCATTTTTGTGGATCTGGATGCTCATAACAGAAACAGACAGACTCTGTGCTCTCTTCTGCCAAGAGAGTCTCGCTCCCATGTGAGTTTTGTGCCAACTGTGTATAAACAAACCGCTGATCCTTATTAAATGGGTCATGTCAGTCTTTTTATATTTTCCCCCCTATATAATGTTATATAAATAATCTTCTGCATACAGCATAATATGGGTTTCTTACACTGAAAAAGTTGCATTTTTTTGGACACTACCACAAATGTTGCTAAGGGGTGCCTGACATTTTGCTAATTATTACAGTCAACCAATAGTTCATTATTACTGAAACAATGTAATGTAATACATTTTCATAGTACATTTATCACAAGCGTAATACTTAATTTCTCGTGATATAACCCCTTTAATGGCATTTGAAAGAAAAGCTATAACAGAACTGCGTCCATCAACCCACAGAATGTCCCTTCCGTCCTTTGCCATGTGCATTAGCAATGCACAGGCCTCATTCTTTGGTAATTCAAATGGAGAACGAAGTGGTTTTAGCCAAAGAACAGGTAAATGACTTTAATTAGACCAAATTAAAGGAGTGCATTATACAGAAACGTTCCTCCTTTGTAAGTTGAGTGAGGAGGTCAAGCTGTTTGATTTCATGGATTGAAGTGTACAGGCTTATGAATCTCATGTATTAAAGCCTCTTGATGTCTCTGACTAATGTGTTATTAATGCTTCAGAGGCTAATGTAGAAAAATAGACCATTCTCAGAAAGAATGTGGTCACTTAACCCTGTTCCCTTCATATTTCTTGATGGAAGGCAAGTTTAATAGAGGACCAGTGAGTCACTGAGTGTCTAACGCAAGCACTGTTTTCTCACGTAGAACACGGATTCTGCCCTTCTGCCCTGTATCAGCTACCCAGCTTTCGCTGTGGATGATGATGCACTGTATTCCCAGACTCTGGACAAGATAGTCCGCAAGCTGAAGGGCAAGTACGGCTTCAAGCGCTTCTTACGGGACGGCTACAGAACAGCCAATGAGGACAAGAACCGCAGGCACTACAAACCTGCAGAGATGAAGGTTAGTGTGCTTATGAGCATATCACAAGGTGGAAAAATAGAATGAAAGGAACAGAACGAAGGGTAAAATGAATAGAGCTTTCATCAGGCGTATTTATTTGGGATAAGTAATGGCTAGCCTTAGGTTTAACCCTATCATTTAAAAAACAGATTTGGCTATGTAGGTTAGCATCTGATCTAATAAAAGGCACTCTTTATATGCATCTTTTAATCTGGTGCAGATTTACTTATCTGTTTCTCAGGAGAATGCGAGGGCAAAGTGGGTAAAGTAAATCGCATTTCATTGGGTTTGAACTGGGAGGATATTAACTCCAGAATTAGCCTGGGAACATGCTGTGTCTGATTCTGAAATCTGAAAGGGGATATTTAACCCACAGCAAATCATCACATCAGCTGCAGGAGCTGACCTCCCACAGTACACAAGCCCACATATAACAGGAAAATAGAAAGAGGAGACAAATACTCACATGAGCTGTAAATACGCGCATGATCAAAAATGTTACGATCACTTGACTGTTTTTCATGTCCTTAAAAATGAGGAAATATCATTAAAGGTTTGAAATTAGTTTTGCAGTCAAATTACAATTATTATGATTTATACCATGGTCTGTTTGAATACTGGATTCTGATTGGCTGGAAGGTGTGCTTTAAAAGCCTTTAACGCACGGGTAGCTCCAGTCAGTTTGATTACATTTAAAATTAACTGACAAAACAACCGTCATTTTCACCTGTTTGATCTAAAATGACACTGTAAACATCAATAAAAGCTTTAACTTGGCAAATAACCATGGTGTAAGCGGGATAATCCACGGCTAGCCGTGCATTAAAGGATTTTAATGCACTTCGCGGAGGCAACCATGTCGTGCATTAAAATCCTTTATTGCACGGCTAGCCGTGGATTATCCCTTACACATAAATATGCTAAACATTTAGCACTATAGACGGTTTCAAAGTGACAACATAAACAAATGTTACTGCGCATGCGTGCGTTCGTGGGCTGTAGTTAACATCCAGTACACATTCACAAACAGAGTGCCTGTAGATTATTTCTGATAACAATCAAAAGAAACCGAGAAGAACCGTTACTTGGCTAAACTTGTCTCTCCAATATTTTGAGTTTAGACTGCGATACCAAGCTCAACGGCTAGATGTCAATGTACCATACGGTTTCTTTAAATGCGACCAAACTACAGGACCCATTCAACAAATTGTTTATTTAAAGGAAAAGTTCACCTCAAAATCAAAATTGTGTTATTTTTTACTCGCCCACATGACCTCCCGGTGTCTTCAGAACACAAATAAAGATATTTTAGGGATATCCGAGAGATTTCAAGGCCTCCTCACATCATGGTTATAGTTGTTGTCAAGGTCCAGAAAAGTACTAAAGACATCGTTAAATTGGTCTATCCGCTCGTAGTGGCTAAATTAATTTTTTTTGAAGCGACGAGAATATTTTTTGTGCGAAAAACAAACCAAAATAACGAGTTTAATTGATATATTCTCTTGATATATTCTCAGATATATTGTCAGTCTATGGTGCGCGTTCACGAGAGCACTTCGGTTTGTGTGCCGCATGACAGAGGAGAATAATCTTTAATACTCGCTGCGTTTCTTCAGGTTGGTATAAAATTAAATGTTGTCAGTTTTTACACTGGATTTAATTTAGGCGTGTCTGCCTAATCAGTGTTAAGAATTTAAGACCGCTTAGTCATGAAAAATGGTCCTTTAAATTAGATTCGATTTTGGTTAGATCCCTTTAGTTAGAGAGTAGATTAATTTGGTTTAGTTTGAAAAGGCGGCTGCAAGTAGCCCCATTTTTGTCCTGAAACGTCTTATGTGAGGTATGCCAATGATGCGAGACCAGTCCAATTAACAGCCTTTATTTCATTACATTCTAATCTCTCGCTCTTATCTCCTAATGCCACAGTGATTGTCTGCTGAGATTGCCAGTGGAGATAGAGAAGTCTTAATTACATTTGGGAAAGGTGGAGAGACATTCTGTTCCCCATCAGCCATCAAAGTGTGGTTTATGTTTTGTAGCTCTTAAGCAGCTCACAGGATTTCGGTTTCTAAAGAGAGATCATTTGAATTCAGGTTGTCGTATAATTGGCAGCGATGAAAAGAGGATTGTGGATTGTATTAAGAATGTTTCATGTTCAGAATACCGGGAATGCGTAAGCTTGTAGACTTACAGACGTTTTAATTGCGACTTGAATAGTGGGTTGCTAAATGCAGTGTGATTGCGTTATATAAAACGACATCAAAAAGTAACACAGGCATGAATAGGCCCACACAAAATTGTTTGGGCTAATCCTTACTCGTTTGGTGGGATATTATTAATACAAATGCTTCTGATGGATTACACCCTTAGTACACAACCTGCCCACACATGTAGCCTTAATTTTATATATCCGCTCGTGATGAAATGCTTTCAATGTTTTCACAGACCTTCAGTTAGCACTTAAACGTTGCGTCTGTTTACGTTTTCATATGAATTCGATGAAAGGAGCTGCAGTCACATAATTTGAATTAATCATTGCTTTTTCACACTCACAAACCATCTCTACATCTGAGTTGATTTTAATTTCAAACCCAATTGATTCATGACCCAGCTCTGGGGAAAGGGAGATGGAGCACTATGGCTTTTTAATGGAGTTTCTGCTTGGCTGCTATACTGATACTTTATTTCAACATAATTGTTTTCTGTTTTCCTTAACTGTCGTAAATGGAAAACAGAGGTTGTCTGGCATTTCCTCTCAATGGATTGAAGGGCTTCCATTTCATGTTTGTGCATTTGGCTCCGGGTAATAGATAACTTAGTCAAATTGGGGCTTATGTGAAACTTGTGATTTACTAATCATTTAAAAATGTAGTTTTGCCAGATGTCAATCTAGCAGCCATAATGGAATTTACACTGATCATTTTTACCTTCGTAGTAAACCAGGCTCTTAATCTGTAGTGTGCACTGACAATTCTAGACAGAATGCTTCCATGGATCTTAATGGACCAGTTGGGACGAGTGTCATACATTAAGGCCCATTCAAGAACAATAACTACAAAAATAACTGTAATTTTGATTGACTTTTTGATTGGATTCAAATAAATTCTGACGATGACGAATGTTCTAGCTGAAGTGGTCTGAAAGTGACCTCCATGATACTGTTCCTCTGTATCTTTATCATTATAATTGTGGTGTTAAATTGTAAACTTTATGGGGTGGTTTCCCGGGCGTAAGACTAGTCCTAGACTAAAATAAATGTTTTGAAGAGTCTAAAGTGAAAACACCTCACGTTTTCGTCACGGAAAACCGGAGGCGGCCAATACAAACCAGCACAGATTCGGCTACATAAGGAGTTTATAATATCATCTAGTTGTGTAGTTTAGTGCCACAATCGACAGAATTCAGTCTCCAATTTTATATTTCAACACATACCTGCTGCCATTGCCAAACAAAAACAGCTGTAGTTAAACACAATAAAACGAGCGGACTGAACGGAAACGATCTTCAGAAATGCTCGCGTTTCACTTCATAACACTTAAGATAAAAAACTACTGTCTTTTGTTGGTGTGGATTATGATTTGTGTCTAAAATGTCTCACATATGCCCAATCAGAAGCTGGGGAGCAAGATTATTTTTCACGTAGCGTTAACTTTTGAACGCATAGGGTATGCTAGCTAACTTTGTTAGTTATACAACTAGCAGTTAACTATTGGCCAGAAACTAAACATAAAGGAAACTGTTTGTCATCTCTTTTTCTTTAGTGGTCACAAGTGCATTAGTATAAAGGGAGAGGGAACAGTGAGAAGGCTCATGTTATGTGTCAGGTTTGTGTTCAAGTAAATGCATTTGCTAACGTTTGCCACTGTTAGTACACGCAGGCATCTATAGAAGTACAGTATACGCTCTAAGTTTATCTTTACTATATACGCTTAGTTTGTCTGTCTGGTAGGTGTAGATGTCAGGCCACTTAACTGAAGGTAATCCTGTCAGTTTGTCCCTGGATCCATTGAGTGAGCGCGTACAGGTCGGTCAGGTTCCTTGCGTTAAAGTTAACGTTTTCAAAAACAATCACGGTCCTAGACAGCGAGTGACCTTACATGTTAAAATTTAATCAGATTTTTTTCAAGACATTAGCTGTGTCTCTTTTCGTAAGGCTGCGTCCTTGTGTCCTCCATAGGTATCATCCTCTAAAGGATGCGGTATACGGAGGATTCTCAAATTAGAATTAAACGAGATGTCCTTCGTAGGACATACTGGCAGAAAAGGAAACGGGAAGTACCATGTTGCTATGACAACACGTTGCACTCGCACAGCTGTCAAATTAATTAAAATGATTTCTGCATGATTTAAGAGGTAAAAAGTTAATTACTTTCTACCCTAAACAATGCCAAAAGAGTTAAACAAATTTTTGCCTTACTGTTTCAAAATGTTTAAAAATCACTAAACACTTGTAAACCTATTTACTACATATGCCTGCTGAGATAAAAAAAAAAAACGTGACACAAATTGTAAACTGTTAACATTTAAACACCACATATTTGATTGAATGTGCAGCTGTTGCCGTTTATTCAAATAACAGACGTTGGCCGACGCAAAGAATTGTGAGTTATCTCCAGCAACGAAGGATACAGCTCATGTATCCTCTGAATTCCTGTCAAAGAAGGTCGCATTTGAAGGGTGCCTCTGGTCCTACCTGATTTTATGAAACGAGACAGTCTCGATGACGTAGCAGGCTTCAAATGAGACCTCTGGAGGACGCAGCCTTACGAAATGAGATGCAGCCATTGTTAAAAGCACGCAAACAAAATTAGTAATGTGGTCAGGTGGATCTAAGCTCCGCCCACAAAAACGTGTCACAATGTTTACTTACAGTAAAGGCGTCTATAGGAATTAAGCATTACTCTATATGCATGTTAGGCACAGTCCTTGAACGCAAATATATGGTATGTCAGTCAGTGGGAATGTTGGTGGTGACTACGTACCACTTGAAAGTTAACAATAACAGTCATGTTCTTGAATTGCAGGTTCTTTAAATATATGTATGTTAATGTAATGACTCCAGATGTATACGGTCTAATTCACTGTCCTGCAATCTTTTCAGCTCTTTGACGGGATCGAGTGCGAGTTTCCTATTTTCTTCATCCATATGATGATTGACGGTAAGCTAGATTGATATTTTACTGCTGTAAATCTCTAAGAGCACTGGAGCAGTGCATGTGCTGTAGTTGCAATGTCGTTTTCTAACTATCCTTCCATCTTCCTTTTTATTCAGGTGTTTTTCGAGGAAATCATGCTCAAGTCAAAGAGTACCAAGAACTGCTAGAAGCCGTTATTTTCCAGTCTTTTGAGGGTAAGATGTGGACACGCACATGCAAGAACATCTCTTCGGACTGTCAGAGCTTTTCATGTTGTGATGGACCCTGTATGTCAGCCAGTATCCTCCAGCCCCTGCCAATGACTGTTATTTTCCCATTACTTTTTATTAAAGTGGTCCTTCCGCATTCATCTTCCCCTCACTGCGTGTGATTTCCTCAGACGGGTCTCACTCAAGTGCACAACAGCAGCGATGCTCATTATTTAAACAGACCAGAAGACGTCTGTTCCCTGCAGACAGACAAAAACAGCTCTCACGCTGTCTGACAGTCCTTGAGATCGCCACTTTTCAGAAGTACAAACACAATAACCAAGTTAACCAGTTCATCTGATTTCACGTGCTTGCTGTGAGCCTCAGAAGAACATAGGATGGCTCTCTTCTGCCTCCTGAATTAGAAAACAGTTGGGAGATTTCTTTTGATTTTGGGATGCTTTTTGCAATGTTTTCTTATGTGTTTCCAATCCACTCAATAATATTGATTTTAGTGACTAACTGTAGTAGTGACTAATAAAATGCACCCCACACCACAAAACCATTTCAAACATATACACAAGACACCATCAAATCGTATCTAATTTGATCCTCCACAGGCCACGCTGTTATCCCTAAATACTATTACGTTCCGGCCGACTTTGTGGAGGCTGAACAGAAAAAGCATGGCAGCCAGAAGCGTTTCCCCAGCAACTCAGGCAGCGATGGCATGCTGTTCCTCTGGGGGCAGGCTCTCTATAACATCGCTAAGCTGCTGGGTGAGTATCAGATCCAGATCCATCTCCATGCACGCCTGCTTAGCTCAGGGGTCAGGGCTGCTTCAAATTACACAGACACACACTAAAAGAGTTTACATACTGTAGATATTCTTTTATTTATTCATGTATAAATAAATATTCATGACTTTTTGCTCGCAATTCTTTAGCCCATTTGCAGCAAAGAGAGCACTATTTATCACTGGAATCCCTTTGAATGCAGTTGAGGAGGTGGTTTATATAGCCGAATTATTCATTAAAAGAGGTCAAGCAGAAATATGTTTAATGATTTGCAGTGCTTGTTTGCGATGTTGAGTAGTTTATGTAATGCTTAAAATTCTCCCATCATTTACACACCTTGTTTTTTCTGTTTGAAAGATTTGAAAGGTTTTCGACCTCTCCGAGTCCAGAAAGCTTTTTTCACAATTCAACCCTGACCCCACCTACGTCACATCACAAGCATAATCATACTGGACAATAACTACAACTACCATTCCTACATTCTTAAGAATACCATTTATACATTTCACTATTTAGTTTTTTTAATGAACTGTAACAATCAATTTTGTTACCCGTCCATTGACGTTCACCCTGTGTAATAATAGGTCTGAGCTTGTATTTCGGGCTCCGGCATTATTCTGTATTTGAAAGCAAGTCTCCCTTTTAACTAGTCGCTCCTAATGTGTTCAACAACGTTATCGCACATCCACATTGATTAATATTGTGGGCAGCATATGCACTGCGCTAAAAGCCAGACTGGCAGACATTAGTATTCTGTGGAAAGGGCTTGTGTTTCAATCAAATAGCTTGAAAAATGCTGGTTGAAAATGAACAGGTTCTGCCACACATTTTAAAGAGTCTGCTTGTAAACTTATGTGAACTGCTGAACAGACTGTTCTTTAACCCTGTACTGTGTTTGCCGTGTTCAGTGGACGATTTGATCAGCCCAAAAGACATCGATCCCATCCATCGCTATGTGCCACGGCAGGATCAGAGGAACGTCAGTATGCGATACTCCAATCTGGTAAGCTGCGTTGTGCAACTCTCAGTCAACTACACGAATGCTAAAACGTATCAAGCAATGCTGCGTATGAACGGAAGGCCTGTGCTTTCTTTTAATCTGTCTCAAAGCCACATTTATTATTTGCAGAGGGGATTAGCAGAAGTCCTTACATCTCCATATCAACACTAGTCCAAACCCCCACAGTTGATTTTTTTCTTTGCAGATCTGTTAGCTTTCAAAGGAAGACCACAGTGTTCTTGCTAAGAGAAATGTACAAACTCCTGCTGTTCTGCAGCTGCCACAGATCTCTCTCTTCTGTCCCAGTTTGCAGAATTTCTTTAATATAGCATCTGCTTATTCTAGTTTTACTCCGGTTCTGTTAGATTTGAGTTGTCGTGTGATTTTGTACCTGCCAGGAAGCTGCTTGTCTTCCAATATTATAGTTATTATAGATAATGTAGAGCTAGACTGAATATGGAAATTGTATTGGGGTATGGGGCGGGGTTGGAGGCGTTAGGAATGTCAGTTCCTGATAAGATGCTTCTGTTGTACTATACACAGATTCATATGCATTAAATATTAACGGAGAGGCTAATATTAGGGCTGGCCAAGAGAGCTGGAAAAGATAGCTCTGTATGTTCCTTTTTATGATACTATCTATTTATATATTTGCTCAAAAATGGCTCAAAAAGACGATAAAAGCTTTAAAGGTGATCATGCACAGCACACATGTTTTCACACTAAATAACATTTAAAAGCATTGAGATTATTTTACTTTAACTATTACAGAAATATTGCTGATTTAAGCTAGCTCCATAAATCCTTAATAGTCCATAAGAACTGTTGAGATATGTACGATGCTCAATTTTATACTGCTAGCAAGATATGTCCATTAAAATTTGATCCATCAGTTCCCTAATGCCATTTCACCAATATAGTCATTTAAGTGCAAGTCTACCTCACGAGGATGTAATGGGAGGTTTTGAGGGTCATGCCGTTCATTATTCATGAGTGCTGTTTGGGACGCTGGGAGGAGCCCTGCTGCTCTAAAGAAGGGCACTGCTTATTGCGCAATAATGCGCTGCACGCTTGTCTTTTCGGTTTTGCATCAAGGATGCAATGACTGAAGGGCACGTGGCTTTGGCTGCTGTTTGTTAGCATAGTGTGTGTGCACGTGTGTTTGTGGATGATGTAGCAATGTAGTGTCATGTAAAATTTGTTTAAATATAACAACTTGTCTTTGAGCATCATTATGTGAGTACTCATGCGGTACATGATTGAAAAAGAATGCCAGACTCATAACGTCTCTTAAAGAAATGTGTGCTGTTAAATTTGAAGAATACAGATGTTTTTCTTTAATGCAGACAAAGTTTCTGAAGCTCCTGAAGGCATTCAATTAAACTATACAACTGCTTGAAACTGTGAACCGTCGTGTGGCAAACGATTGACTTCAGATTCTTTCAAATTCTCTTTCTCTGTTCCATGTAAAAGCAACAGCAGATTTAGAACAACATGCAAGTGAGCAAATACTGCTAGCTTTTTCTGTTCTTTTAAAGTCTTCCGTACTTTCTTTCCATTGTGCGGGCAGATCTTCATGCTGAACAATGTCCTTGCGTAGAGATTAGACAGGCCTTTTCTCCTGATTGATGGATGTTCCCTGTTTCAACAAAGCACAGATGGAGCTCCGTTTAAATTTAGAAGCGATTGTTCAGCAGAGCAGCCAAGGTGCAGGAAGCAGTCACATCTCTTTGCCTTTTAAACACTGCGAACAGCTTCAGAAATCTTTCTCTCGCTCGCATGTGTTTGGGGGATGAGGCCTTTTCGCAGCTACTTTGCTGAAGCTGTAGTACTTTGATTCATATTTAATTTGATGCATTAAGACAAATGTATTCCAACACAGTCCCATTGCTTTTGTTGGCTGTATGTTTTACTGTGAAAAGAGAAGTTCTTGCTGCGATTCTTGTTATATGAAGTGATTGTTCAGGGTTTGAGTACAGGACTGTGGGGATTGGACGCTGAGTGCCTTTAACTGGTTCCACATGAAATCTCCTGTCTTTCTAGGCTGAGTCACATCAGAAACACCCTGAAGGACTGAGAACACGCACTACAAATAAAGACATTACTGGCAGTAAGATCAGGGGCAATATGGCATGTGACATGTATTTAGATGTCACAGAGTCTGTGTACGATGACATGAAACATGTATATACATGCTGTGCATTGTGTTACTTGACACATGACAAAAAGCAATGTAGAGTCTCTCTCTGACGGAGTGCGAAGCAACAGAACATGAAGTGAGGACATTTATTAAAGTGATGTCTACCATTTGAATTGCACAGAAATGAGGCAAAACCAAAAAATTTTGCTTTGAATCTATTACTTGCTTCAAATAATGTCGACAGATTTGTGTGAATTGTGAACAGGACAGTTTTGGGGCATAGTAAGTATGAGAATTCAAGATGCACCGATATATCGGCCAATAATTGATATCGGTCGATGAAAGCAATTTTTCACACAATCAGCTATCGGCTTATAGTTTAAAAACAGGCGATGATCAGGGCCGATATATGCAATAATCGATTATCGGTATCGGTGGAAAAATTTAGTATCGGTGCATCTCTGTTCTAATGAAAATAGTTGTGTCTTTGAGGTCCTTAATAATATACCCTCAAAAGAGAGTGTGTGTGCGTGTGCGTGTGCGTGTGCGTGTGTGTGTGTGTGTGTGTGTGTGTGTGTGTGTGCGCGTGCGCGCGTGTGTTCATGTTTGTATATCCCGGTGGGGACCTAAAAACCTGAATAGACACCAACACATGGGGACTCGTGTCACCGTGGGGACCAAAATTGAGGTCCCCACGGGCAAAAAAGCTAATAAATTGTACAGAACAATATTTTTTACTAATCTAAAAATGCAAAAAGTGTTCTATGATCTTTAGGTTTAGGGATAGGGGATAGAATATACAGTTTGTGCAGTATAAAAAACATTACGCCTATGGACTTTCCCCATGGGGATAGTCAACCAAAGCGTGTGCGTGCATGCGTGAGAGAGAGAGAGAGAGAGAGAGAGAGAGAGAGAGAGAGACACAGAGACAGAGACAGAGACAGAGACAGAGACAGAGACAGAGACAGAGACAGAGAGAGAGAGAGAGAGAGAGAGAGAGAGAGAGATAGCATGTGTTCACTGAGCCCTGAAAAGGTTAATAGAAAATTTCCAATGGCCGTCACACTACACACATTCACACACGTATACACTCTAGGAATTCCAAAAGCACCCCAGTTGTCCACCTCCATTGTGAGAGGCACAAACAAAGCACTTCAGAGTGCAGGAGAAAGCGAGAGAGTGATGACAAGCTGAAAATATTAAAGAGAGAGAAAGGAGGTTTGAGCAGACAGTGAAGGGATTGCATGCTCATGACTTTGCAGTAACATATTTGTTGATGCCGCTGAAAGTCATTTCTCACAAGTCTGACTGATGTATTGGAAGTTGATCTCTGACAGCCAGCAAAGGGGATGAATATTGTAAGATATCCCTCATGTGTCACTCAGTCAGTTATTATACCTCCAGACTTTTTAATACAATTCAGTCTCGCTCTCTCTCCTTAACACCTTTGACTGTAAGAATGTCTTTGTATTGAACTTACACCTTTCTTTGTTATTTCTTGATAAATATTTTTGAGTTTTTTCTAGTATTCGAGTTATGATTATGGGGCAGAGAAGAGTCGGAGGCTGAAAACACTGAGGGTTTATGGATAATGCACAGAGGCTTTCATTTGTTCTATTGTGGCTTTGTTTAACACCCATCCTGAGCTATAACTATACATGAATCATACAATTTTTATCATTTATATACTAATCTGTTGGTTGTATATAGCTTGCTTTTTCTCTCGCTCAGAAACTGCTTTAGTTCTCGTATTAGTTTAGAGCAGGTGACATCTGTGCATAACAATTCCCTGTGGTTTTCAGTGTGGCCGGGTGCGTTTCTGTGTGTAATGTTGCTGTTTAAGGCAGGACATGCATGACCATCACCCACACACTGCCAAATGGCCTATGTTTACTGAAAAGATGCTGTTATGCTCCTGCAATTCTTCACAGAGTACCAGGAGGAGAGGCCAGTGATGCCTTAAGTACTTAATTTGCTGCTTCGTCGTTTACTCCTAAAATAAAAGCTTGGCAGTGTTGAAGTCGTCAAAGTTAGTGTCAAGACCAGACTAATAGGCTCCTGAGGACAGACCAGAAAAACCAAACCAGTTGGTTCCCTTTGACCCATATGAATACCAGACACCTTAAGACGCAAACCAATTGATTCCTTAAATGTTCAGATAGTTCACCCAAAAATGAAAATTCTGTCATCATTTACTCACCCTCTTGTAATTTCAAACCTGTATGGCTTTCTTTCTTCCACAGAATACAAAAGAAGATATTTTAAAGACTGTTGGACTGTTGCTCCGTTGACTTGCATTGGTTTTGTGTCCATACAATAGAAGTTAATGGGTACCGCCATCTCTCCGTCCATTTCACTCATAACTCAAACTTATTTTGGACAGAGGTATTGTGTATTAATAGAGTCTGAAAACACTCAGGTTCTCCTGCAGTGCAGATCTACAGTTCTCAGTAATAAGCCTGTTTATCTTCTCTCACTCCACACGCTGCATCTTTATGAGAATTACATCACACATACAACACAACCAACTCCAGAGGCTTTCACCTGCCTCGGTTTAATATAAATTGATTTTTTTCTCTTTGTCATAAGGATTGCCGGCTAGATCTAATATGTGGTCCGTCCGGAGAGGGGTGGTGTGTATCGAATTCACAGCAAGCCTTTGTTCACAATTACGCTCCCACCTTCTCCAAAGTCCAATCCTCAACCTTTTCAATTTCTTTAAGGTGGTTGTGGTCAGACTTGAGCTGTTGCAAAGGGAGCCCCCTCACTCCATTATAAGATGTGGAATGAAATCTAAAAGTAAGCACTTTTTCCATTCTGCTTGTAAAGTGGTTTTGAATATCATCTCTTTTTCTCCTCATCTCTCAGCCTGACTGGGTGCTTTATCAACCTACTATACTAACGGTTACTAAACTTGCCAGCTCCCGGGTTTAATGCCTAGAACAATCTCACTGCATCAACACAACAAATTCTCAAAATGTTGAGACTTAAAGGAGCATGAGATGTTTATAAAAGCAGCAGTTCATATCAGTTAATGGTTTTGCCTTTTGGCGGAAGAGCATTTGACTAGCTAACTGAAATGAGAATGTGTTATCCGGCATCTGCCAGATGTCTCTATTCATCTGCAAGAGGCAGTCGATTAAGTTTGCATTGATTTATCACAAGAGTGGATTTTGGGGGAAAGGGCTTATAGGAGGTTGAATAGAATGCCACATGACCAGTGTTGGTGCAAGTGTTGTGTGTTATGTTTAGTTTCCCGTTCCCCTGGGGACATAGCTGCTATATTCTGTGTAAATGAAAAGCACTCAGTTGTTTATGTATAATAACAAAACATGGTCTGAACAGCCTGTCCTCTATATTGTATTTTATTTGATTTGCGTCAAGAGTAATATAATTTTAATAGCTTGTACTTTCAATTAGCTTTTCCACCTTTGTAAAACTCTTACAAGCTGTTGTTAAAAGGGACGGGGTACAGTCTGTCTAAATCTGGATACTGTTTACTATGGCACTGTCAACATCTATCTATGTTTAATTAAAGGAACAGTTCACCCAAAAATGAAAATTCTGTCTTCATTCCCCATCAAGTTTTTCCAAATCTGTATAAATTTCTTCTGATCGCAGAGAAATGTATTTGGAAGAATGCTTGTAACCAAACAGTTCTTGGCCACCATTGACTACAATAGTAGGAAAAAATACTTTATACGTTTCTTTGTTCTGTTGAACGCTAAAGAAGATATTTTTAAGAATGTAGGAAAGCAAACCGTTCTGGTGCACTTTCGACTAGCATTGTAATTTTTCCTACTATAGTAGTCAATGGAAGCCAAAAACTGTTTGGTTACAAGCATGCTTTCAAATAATATTTCTCTGTGTTCTTCAGAACAAAGAAATGTATACAGATTTGGAACAACTCAAGGGTGAGTAAGCGATGACAGCATTTTTATTTTGGGGTGAACTGTCCCTTTAATATGTTTAATTTGGGAAATTCAGAAAATTGTTCAATTGCCATCCCAAATTTAAACCGTACTATCCCTTATCACAAATAATATGGTATATGAACATAGTTGTACACTCCAATGGTGCAATACCATTTGTGGCGAGGGGGGTGTGGTTTAGCGAAGTCTGCACCGAGGGGAGGAGACTGGAGAAAAACGGCACGTAAGTAAGCCAAGTACACATTAAGATCACCTGTGTCTCATTCCAGTGATTGGTGAGGAGACGCTTTTTAAGCAGCACGAGAGGACGATACAGGGAGAGAGTTCGGCTGAGAAGCAGCACGGAGAGACAGATTGGCTGAGGACCAAAGAGCGAGCGTCAGAGAGCGTATGCCTACGGAGAAATCTGACAGCCTCGTACTGTGCCAGTTGTGCCAGGAAGGCCATACTTTATACTTTTGTTTGTTTGCTTTGCGTTTTGTGGAATAAATATTCGTCCCAGCCACGCCGACCCCGCCTCCTTTCTTCCCTCCTACAACGAACTTACTACACCATTCAATACTATTTGTAGGACCAATCTGCTTCTTTGTCATTCCTACAGAACTTGCAGAAAAATTGCTAGAGAATTCATCTCAATTCTTTTTATTTTTTGACAGTTGTTACAGTCTTAAATTATTAATGCTACTCAAGTTGCAGTGGAAAATAGATGTGTTCTAAGATGTGAATATTGACAGTTTGACTCACCTTCAAATAAGACCCATGGGGCTTTTGGAACCACATTTTACAGAGAGATCATTTGACTGATTGATAACAGAGACAATAATGAAGAGCACTTCTTATCAACGTCAGTCCTATTGAGCTGTTGATAGTTTATTGTCTGCTGGTTCAGGATGGTACAGACAGAAATACTGCAGGAGTTTGCAGACCGCAGAGGGACTCCTACTAGTACAGCTAGCAGTTTTGCTGGGTTTTATTTACCATCTTCTATTACTCGCATCACCTCCAGTAAACATTATTTTATACTGTAGCAAGTTAAGAATGTTACAATTTCAGTAGTGTTTTTGTTTCTTTTAAAATATACATTTCTACTATTTTAATCGAATCGAATATGCTTTCAAATACTCTATTTGATAGTTGTAAAATCAGGAAATGCCTTGACAGTTTGCACTTTTAATGACAGTAAATGGGGAGAATATGCATCAGGTGCTCCTTGTGTTTCCATGGCCCAGTTTCACAGACAAGGCTTAATGCTAGTCCCAGACTAAAATGAATGTGTGACCTGTCTTAACTGAATATAACTTGCCCAGAAATATCTTAAAATATGTCGGTGCCATTGTTTTGTCTCGATGTGCACACCAGTAATGTATTCTTCTAAGGCATTTTTATAAAAGCGACAGAAATATTTTAGTTCAACTGAGGCATAGTCCTGGCTTAAGCTAAGCCGTGTCTGTGAAAGCGGGGCCATATCTAACACACATTTGTTTTTTATTCAGGTTCAAGTCATTTTCTGTGGTAATCAATGGCAGGCAATGCTGACAATAGAGCTTAATTTAAATGTACAGGAATAAAAACTTGACTGTGTGGACATGATTGTGTCACCAACCCCCATTGTGATTTCCTGAACAATGTAAACAATAACATATGTGGTATCTTCAACATTACTTTGTTTGATTGAAAGGTCCAAAACATCATTAGCTTCTATCTTAACCAGTGCAAGACAGAATTGTTTGGGGAAACAATTTAAAAACAATTATTGTTTTCGCAGCTTTTTGGTGTCACTAGTGTCGCGTGAATGACACGCTTACCCTTTAAGGTTTTTCTCACTCCCAGTTGTTTCGATCTGCCGTTCATGTGTGGCTTTTTAAACTATTGAAGCTGCACAGTTGACACTTTTTGAAGACTTGTGCATCTGTTAAGTTAAACCTGAGATTCACAACCCTCCCACATGGGTGACTTTACGCTGCTTCCATCCACCTGAACAAAATGGTGGCCTCCTCGGCCGCTTTCTTACAGAGCAAAATAGCAGTCTAGAGTCTGTTGATCAACTCTTGCGATGACTCACCATGCTGCCCCCACAAAATGCCAAATGGCAGCGCCAATATGTCATTTAACTCAAAGCTTGTGATTTGCCCTGTGCACCAAGCACTTATCTCTGCTGTTTCAGGGGAAGCAAACACAAACACAGAGACAAACAGCCTGTATTACATACATTTACTATCTACCTGCTCTGACTGATAGATTTCTTTCTTGACATTTGATGTTTTCGAGTGCATTTTCGCCCAACAGGCGTGTCATTTAAATATCGGCCGATTGAAATGCGCTGGGGTTTTGAAGTGTGCAGGCTGTGGATGGTTTAATGGAAGCTGGGAGTGTGGTGTGTGTCCTCTGTGTGTAGGTAGAGGGCTTTAGCCGCTGATTGATATAACCCAACCTAAACCTTCAGCAATCACCGTCTCATTATCTCAGAGAAATGACTACATCAGCCCGCTCAAACAGCTGTAATGAGCTAGCATAAAGAATCGGGGCTGTGATCCACCGTCTCCCTTGTCTGCTCAATCTCTTTCCCTCCCTCCACTAAATGTTTTTACATGCAGAATATTTCAGTGTTCATATTATTTGTATATAAGCACCATGCATACACACAAACCTAACTTGCATATCACATTAAGCCAATATTTACAATATTTAATTTAGATCTTAAAGGTCCAGTGTATAAAATTTAGCGCCATCTAGCGGCTCACTCCACTCCACCCCTCCCTTTCGAAGCACTACGGTGGCTGACACAGGACTAAGATGTTGGCACGTTTTCGCTTATTTCCCGAAGGAGATATCATATTTATGTAAGATGCTCTGTAGAGCAGTTTGTCTGTTTAGAGCTACTGTAGAAACAACATGGCGAATTCCATGCAAGGGGACCCGCGGTTTATGTAGATAGAAATAGCTCATTCTAAGATAATCAAAACATAAGCTTCATTATGTAAGGTCTTTATACACCTCTGAAGACATAGTTATGTATATTATAAATCCTCCAAAAAAATGACACACTGGACCTTTAAAGTAGTACTTCACCGCAAAATGAAAATTCTTTATTTACTCACCCTCATGTATGACTTTCTTACATCTGCAGAACATAAAATAGGATAGAATGCTGGTCACCAAACAACATTGCCCCCCATCGACCTTCATTGTATGGATACAGAACCACTCAAAATATCTTCTGTTGTGTTCCACAGATGAAAAAGTCATATACAGGTTTTAAAAGACATACTGTATGGGTAAAGCATTTTTTCATTCATTGGATGAACTACAGTATCTCTTTAATACGAAAATGATATTCATGTACATGTGGTCAATGAAGCTTGTTTTTCCCCTGTTACTTTCTGCAACCCAATGCAATTCCCAGATACTGAATTTTCAAACACCACTGACTTTCTTTCATTGTTAAAGTCTATCTGTCTTCATTTTGTGAACTTGCAGACAATGGATTTTCCACTCCGTGCCCTTGCTTTTGAGTCCTCTCCATTGAGACCACAAGTTTCCAATATGTCTTCTTTCTTGCTTCCCACAGGGTCCCATTGAGAATGATGTGGTCATCCACGTGGCCCTGATAGCCGAGAGTCAAAGGTAAATGCATTTCTCACATCTTCGTCTCTTTTTCTTCCTCTATTCTGGTCTACTTGATGTGTGCTGCACACTAATTGTTGGGCTGATCTATAGCCTTCATCTATCAGCACTCTCATTTAAGGCTTTTCTGCTGTGTGTAGGAGGTTAAAGAGGTCGTATGGCCAGCTGGTCCCAGCCAGTCGCACTCTGCAGTTCATTTAGCATTGTTCACCCCAGCACTTAACCCACCTCTCCTCTCATTTACACCACAAAGCTTAATCAAGACTTTCACTCAACCACCTTCAACGCTATCATTTAAAGCAGGAGTCTTCAACTAAAATTGCTTGAGGTCCAGTAAACGAACCCTCCTTACCAGCCGAGGTCCAGACAATTAAATACCTAAAACATGAATTGATGGTTTTTGGCAGACAAAAGAAATAAACATGTCTTTTCATATCTATACAACGGCATAACAATTTCTGACAACAATATTGTAGCAAGATTCAAATGAAGATGAAGGAAGGAGGCGGGAACCAGCGATAACTCAAAAACTTTAATCAAAAGAAACAAACAATAACACTGAAGTAAAAGGGCCAACAGCCACCTCACGGTGGACAGCCGGCCACACAAACATAAATAAAACTTAACACATGTCCGGGCCCAGTCCTCTCTCGTCCGTAGTCCTGTCACTCGTCCTCTTATGCTCCCGATCTCCTCCGTGAGACATGCGGGACCGGTGTGCGCACAGCTGATTCCCACTATCACTCACGCCACCGGCCCCGCCTTGTTGCCTCACGGCTCTCGTCCCGCCTTCCTCGTTACAAATATAATGAAGGAAAATGTGCAAAGTGCCCTAATCTCTAAACCTGCACTGAATATACATTCATTTCAACATGACCAACTTTAAAAGAAAACTAAAGAGTTGTTTTCTGCTGAACTGAGATTAACAAATAGCAGCATCAAGTTGTGACTGAACATCCTCTGATAACATTTCAGCTCTTCTTGTGGCTGTTGCAGCTAAAAGGGGGGTTTGTTTAATATTTTCTCTTAGTTCATGTCTTTATTTTCCTTCTAAAAGTGTTTCCCACGCAGCCTCCATGCACTCTTTTACTATTTCCCCATCAGTAAAGGGCTTATGTTTTCCTAAGATCCACTGTATTCTTAGGGAACATTCATATGCTCGTTGTTGGGCGGTAAGTGAGTGAGGGAGGAACAGTGTAGATCGCTCCTACTGGGCTTTGACCTAATATATTTTCCGTGTCCTTACCTCGGACTGCTGTGGGTAAGTTTCTTCAAAGTGTCTAGTTTCATAATGCCGTTTAAGGTTTCCACTTTGGACAACCGCAACAGACTCCGAGCAAATGAACTGGCCTCGTGCATGTCGATGCAGGAAGAATAAATGTAAATCTCTACCCATTCATTTTGGAAAACATGGTTTTCATTGTCAACTTTTTTAACTTTTGAAAAGGACATTGTTTTTCAGTTACTGACAGTTACATCTGTCTGCGCGCTGTGCAGCGAGTCTGTCTGCGCTCTCATCACTCGTCGACGTCTGAACGTAGCAACAGCGCGCATATGTTAACTGTCCGTGGTGCCGTAGGACCCAAACTGCTACTGAGCGGACCTTGATGTGCCTGGTATAAATTTGATTGCATTAGAAGATAATATAGGCGTTCATTTATTTATTATGTCAAAAGGCTTTGAGGTCCGGACGGACGCATCTCGCGGTCCGCATTCGGACCGGAGTCCGCTAGTTGGTGACCCCTGATTTAAAGCAACAAGTTCCTCTTAACCTTCCCTGAAAGCTGAAACAATGTTGCTTAAATATTATAGTTTGAAGGGATGGTTCACCCCAAAATTGAAATTTTGTCATCATTTACTCAACACAAAAGAAGATATTTTCAAGAATGTCGGTTATCAAACAACAGCGGTACCCATTGACTTGCATTGGTTTTGTGTCCATACAATAGAAGTGAATTGTTCGGTTACCAACATCCTTCAAAATATCTTCTTTTGTGTTCTGCGGAAGAAAGAAAATCATACAGGTTTGAAATGACAAGAGGGTGAATAAATGATGACAGAACTTTCATTTTTGGGTGAACTGTCTCTTTAAGCTAGGGCACAGTTGTAAGTTACAATGACTACCTTTACATGGACAACAATATTCCGATATTAACACGATTAAGGCAATACTCTGATTAAGAATGTACCATGTAAACAGAGCTTTTTGATGACCTTAATCCATCTAAAGTCATAATCGTAGTAAACACAAATCGAATTAAGACGTGTGGAGTATTCCTATTTTAGTCGCATTAACAAAGTGCAGTATAGACATGTACACATCTTAATCGCATTATTACCGGCGTGTAGGACTTTTCACGGCACTTTGCGACAGGATACACACACGGCAGTTGTCGACCGTTTGATGGCAAACAAAAGAGCATGGGTTCAAAGCTTGTTTTCTGAATGGGAAACGAGGATAATGTTAACAATTCTTAAAGAGATTGATATTATGAAGTGCCTTGATGGCCGTAAGAGCAGGAATGGCATTCTGGAGGGAACGTTGGATAGTGTTGCGTGGGGATGTAAAATGACGTATGCCATATAATAACTTATAATCGATCTATGTACTATAACATGTAAATCGGGAACATGAAAGGTATATTCTTAAAGCAACTCATGTAAACACCTTATTCATAATATTGTCTTACTCAGAATAAGGCAAATAATTAGATTACTGATGTCCATGTAAATGAAGTCATTGTAAATGTATGTACTCTATAGGTTGAAAGCATGCAAAAGTTGGAATTTATTTAAATAATCGCGGCACCAAACAGAATCATTAAGAAACTAGAAAAAGTTGGTGAAGACAAACTTTGAACGTAGGTCTAACGAACCTTTATGAGACAGACAGACCTTGTCAGGCAAACAATGATTGTTTTGAAGCATAAAGAAGCCTACAAAGGGAATAAAAAAGTTGTAATCCTGTCAAATGATGAAACATCAAAAACATACTATCAAGGCTTGTGACCTCTGTGGGCTTCAGAGTGTTAAGAAATAATCATCATTTTCGCAGTAATGTTTCTATAGTCTCTGTCTTGCTCTTGTGTTTTAGACTGCAGGTCTTCCTCAACACCTACGGCATCCAAACTCAGACCCCGCAGCAGGTGGAGCCCATTCAGATATGGCCCCAGAAAGAACTAGTGAAGGTAATGTATGTCTGGATATTCAACTGATCCATCAATCAAACAAAAATTTTCAGGGACTGATCAATGGCTGTGACAGTCAGTCCATTAAACGATTGCTCGTTTATCAAGCGGTCACTCAGCCTGGACCGGCCAGCACATTACTCATGTCAGTCACTGAACTACTGGATCATTTTTCTACGCTATTGAACCTCAATAGAATAATTGATTGAATTAGTATGGCAAAATATGCCATAAATAGACTTTAATGTTTTCTCTGATGTCTGTGATATACAGTGCTTAACAATTTTTTTTAAAGGTGTAATGTGGAAGATTAAGGAGGATCTATTGACAGAAATGCAATATAATATACATAACTATGTATTCAGAGGTGTATAAAGACCTTACATAATGAAGCGTTATGTTTTTATTAGCTCAGAATGAGCTATTGCTTTCTACATAGACCGCTTGTCCCCTTGCATATAATTCACCATGTTGTTTCTACAGTAGCCCTAAATGGACAAAATGCTCTACAGAGCGTGCTTTGTAAATACAATATCTCCTTCGGCAAAGAAGCGAAAACATGACAACATCTTAGTCCTTTGTCAGCCACCGTAGTGCTGCGAAAGGGAGAGGGGGAGTGAGCCGTTTGTTGCAATTCACAACCCCGCCGCTAGATGCCGCTAAAGTTCATACACTGGACCTTTAATGTAAGGTTTGTGCCACAGCTGTCCTAAAATAACAGTACAGTCAAAATCATTTTTATGTTTCTGTAACGCGTATGTATAAGCTCTTTAGTCGCATTAGTATTTCTAATGCTAAAATATAATTAATGCTGTTATTCATGAATTTTCAATTTTACTGTTTTATAAGGCATAAAAAATTGTAATGCACTTTATTATTTATTATTCAGATGTCCAATTACAGTTATTTATTACAGTCCTTACTAGAAAAATACTCTTTAATGGTTGAATGTTACGCTTGATTAATTTCTGACTTTGAGAGAAGTTGAATATGCCGTCTCAAATGTGGGTATAAAAACGTGAATAAAGACGATTCAGTTGTTTGTTATTTGCCTTAAAAATAACAACATTTTGTCTCTTTTCTCTTGATTATGACAGGTTAATTTGTTAAGCACTGTATATAAATGTAATTTCTGAACTTGTTAGTAAAATATAAATGGATATTGATACTACGTCAGTGTTGACACCATATCTGCCCAAAGTATGTTTATTTACTGACCAATCTGTTCTCACTAGGGGTCTTCACGGGTCCACTTAGAACCGAAAAAACCCGAGGTCCGACCCGAGCGGGTTCGGATCTAAAAGATTCACAGGTGCCTCGGACACGGGTCGGGTATAATATTAGTGTCTTCGGAACTCGGGTAATTTAAAATAAATACGTTTTTGCTGAATAGACCCAAACTGTCCCGTACATAAACAGTGCGTCGCTCGTGTGTGCGACGTTCAGTTGCCAATCCCCCTCTTGCAACATCGCGTGGCTGGATGGTAGGCTAATTTACGTTGAGCCAGACCTGTCAATCAAGAAAACTGGATTAAACTGCGTCTTTATACTGTTTTGCGTCTTTATCCTGAGTTTTCTGTTGCGCCATTTGCCAGAGTTGCCAATTGCGACAAGAGGAGCAACGATTTATTGCCCTGTCAATTTCATTTTTATTGGCTTATTTAGTTTTTCATATCCACTGGTTACAACTGGAAGACGAATTCTGAAATCACAATAACCCAAAATATAGGCTAATGCGTAAATAAAATAAAATAAACGGAGCAGCGAGCCGAACTGGCTACCAGGCCACTGGGATTTGTTGTCGAGTCAGACTCGGGTCTAACTTTATTGGGTCTGTCTCTGGTCGGGTCTTTATTTAAAAAATAATCATTTATGCATGTGGGGTTCTGGTAAAAGTGATTCGGGTCATTTCGGGTTGGGTAAAGATCTCTAGTTCTCACCCGCAATCTTAAACACAATTTTCTACCAGCTGAGCTACATCAACACTTCATTATAATAGACTATATTTAGTTCTAATCATCCGCAAATGGTTTTCATGTGCTTTCTGTGTTCGTGCATGTTAGGGAGATTATTCACATGTTTGATCTTCGGTCCGTGGGTGTGTGAGTGGGTGGATTTGTGACTGAAACCTGCCATGTACTGCTGTTTGAGATAATAAACCCAGAACAGTATTTTTTTCTGAGATTCTGCTCTCCCCTCGGTCAGTTCCGCGCATGTACTGTACATGTGTATGCTAACTCCAAACAGAGCGTGCATTAGAGAGAGTGATAGTTTGCTGAGTATGCCTGTGTAATTCTCTGTAAGGATGCTTATTCAGTGGCTGACCTATTAGCGGCCGCTGGTGCTCTCTGCATAGCGCTGCCTGCTTTCATTTACATCAGCTTTTTACCGTTACGCTCACCACTCACCTTTCATAATAAATGGCACAAAGTAGTGTTTAAAATCAATGTTTTATTGATTGATGAGATCATATAGGTTTAAATTCATTTCTCTAGTCGTGCATTGTGTGCCACTGATCCATAAGAGCAAAACAATGATGTATGGTAAAAGACAGCATCAGTACAAAAGCTGGCCACAAACATATTTTGAAATCCTAGGTAAATTGATTCAGCGTCTTTATGCGATCACTCAGTGCTTTTGATGTCGCGAGTTAGATGGTGAATGAATCCAATGGTTCACAGTAGTAGCAAGGATGAAACGTGTCGGGCTTTGTCTTCTGAGCTCTGTGAGAAATGTGGCTTTAGAAAGAAGCTATACCTGAGGACTTTTGTTTGTACGCCTCTATTCTTTCTAAATTCTTTAGCTTGACATTGTTGATTAATCGAAGTACTACAGATAAGAGTATGTTTCGCAGGTAGACGTGATGTTACTGATCCATGAGGTACGGCTGCTGATGGCGATATGAGTGTGAAAGTCTTTTTTTGCAGAACCCTGGTTATTAAAGAGGTTTGTTTCAACATCAGCGCACCGGCTTCACGGACCTTCTTGATGTGCTATACAGGCTTTAACGCGTGTGACATTCGCAGGTTTCGTGTCAGGCATGTTGAGCTCCCGATTGGAGGGAGGGCAATGTGGATTCAGTTGTGTCTTCCCCCTCATTGCTATTCTGCACACAAATTTACCAAGGTACAGAGATCCACACAGTGCAAAAGAGTTTGCACAAAGCTCTCTGCAAAATGTTCATTTCCACAACAGGATTTTGTCTAAATGAGCCACTATCTTCCTCTATTGCAAATGAATATGAGTTGCGTTCCTTCTTCTCGGCAGGGGCTTATTGTTCTCTGGTATTTTTTGTCATGAGTATTATTCAGAGAATGCCAAACTGCAGGAGGACAGAGAGAAATAGAGCACCATCTAATGCTGAAAAAGTCTCAGCACATGCTGAATTGTCTGCTTTGAATGTTTTCTGTATAGGTTGTGGGTTAGCGTTAGTCGACATATGTAATAATAAAACCTAAAACACTTGTAAAGTTGTGTATATACTTTATAAAAAAGTCAAGATTCACTGCGTGTCCCCATGTAGCTAAGCATGTGCTTGTATTTGTGTGTTTTTGCAGGCATATCGCTTCCTCGCCATAAATAAGAAACTTGGTTTAAGTGGGAGACCAGAAAGGCCTGTTGGTTGCATTGGCACTTGCAAGGTAAACTTGTTCTCTGTGTTTTCACAATCTCTCCTGACAGGAAATGCAAACATCTCATCATTTAGTCCTGTTCAGTACTATTCTTTGTGGTTAATCCTCATAAGGCTTAAAGTTAAACAATTACTACAATGATTAAATATTTGTCTGGCTCTCGTTTAGCAAGACACAAGCGCGACAAGAAGCGTGGTTGAAGTCTTTGCTCTGAGATCTAGTGAACTGACTTGATGCTTAAAATACATTTATACGTATAGATAGCTGCAAAAAAATTAAGAGACCATAACACATTTTCATTTAATCGGCACTTCTAGATATGTTGTTGCCATTATAGTCCAGTGTCTGTTGAAATTCAACAAAATCAAACCTCAAGAGGGACATAAAGTCACCCAACAGCAATGTGAAAGACTGACAGCATGACAACTGTGATAAAATTCGTGGTTATAACATAAAAACATCTATATTTAGAACTTTTCATGTTGTATTGCTTAAAAGTGAATATGAACTTGTTTTCTTAGCAGTATTTGAGGTCTGAAAAAATACAGAGCATGTTTTCTGTTAGTTTGACCTTTTCCTCCCGTTTTCATTTTCTGCTAATAGAAACATATTTTTATTTGAAATTTGGGAGAAATGTAGTTTACAGAATGAAACATAGATAATCATTTTACCTAAACACATACATATAAATAGTAAATTCAGAAAAACTGAAAAAAAAATTAAATGGTCCCTTAATTTCTCTGCGCTGTATGTTTATGCACTAAGTATACATATGTATATACAGTATAAAGACCATTTTGGAAGATGTTCACAACTCTGGTCCAGAGCATTTTTTGATGTTTACTGTACATATGTAAAATAAAAAAACTGGAAATGCTCTATAAAGCATAAAATAGTGATGGAACTTAAACAACTTAATATGAGTGTTATAAAATTACAAACACATTTTAATTTATGCTCAGCCTGTGTTTGAAATTATTTACGGATGACAACTTTTTGGGAATATTGAAAGAAACTCCAGAGAACCCTCTATATTGAAAGATTTTATCATGTTAGCCTTAGACCAAATTTTTGTAGTCTTTCTTGTACACACTGACATGGAAAGAGTGAACATGTTTTTGTGTTTGTATGTTTAAAATGAATGGCATGTGTTTTATTACCTGGTGTAAAGTATGGCTAGAGCTTTCAGTCATATACGTGTGGGTCTTTTCTCTTATTCTCAGATTTATCGTATTCTTGGGAAGACTGTAGTCTGCTATCCAATCGTATTCGATCTCAGCGACTTCTACTTGTCCCAGGATGTCATGCTTTTGATCGATGATATAAAGGTAAGATGGGTGATGTCACACCTCGCTGGTCCCTCAGATGAAACAGGAAAAGGGTTCGCTTTATGTCCTGCACTTTGTCTCTCTTTCTATATAAAGAATCAAATTTAGGGCAGAAAATGGTCAATGAACAGAAATCCTTCCCATAAATCACCAGTCTCAGCCTCTTGCAAAGTTACAAAGCATTTCCAAACTTTTACCTGGACTGTGTGTATGTTCCCTCACCGATTTACATGATTTTATATGTGTGGTTGTGTTTACATGTGTTTTACAGAATGCCTTGCAGTTTATTAAGCAATGCTGGAAGATGTCGGGACGACCTCTTTTCTTGGCGCTCATCAGAGAGGACAACATCAAGTAAGAGTTTATCTCAGACTCAACCACATGATCTCGCTTTTTTTAAATGAAAGTAATGTCATCTCTCGCTTGCTAGGGGGAGCCGATTCAACCCCATTCTGGACATGCTGGCATCATTTAAGAAAGGAAATATTGGTGGCGTTAAAGTTCATGTGGATCGTCTTCAGGTGTGCGGCTCTTATATCCCATCCATCTTTGCAGACATGATAAACCCTGGTGTCAGCTCTTAGCTTTTATGTATAGCTGTTTACAGCATATTCAATAGCATTACTGAACCATAAATCTGTCTATATGACTCTCTGTGAAAACTCCTTAGACACTGATCTCAGGCGCTGTGGTGGAGCAACTTGACTTCCTACGTGTCAATGAAGCTGAGTAAGAATGAACGGCCATTTACTCATCTGTTTTTCCTTAATTCCGTGTATATTTCAAGACAATATAAAGATTCCACGAAAAGATTCTTCATTTTTGTGTCCTCATGCCATCTTATTGTCTGTTTTCTCTCATCTGGCTTTCTGTAGAATCCCAGAGTTTAAGAGCTTTGAGGAGCTGGAGTTGCCCAAGCATTCGAAGGTGAAGCGTCAAACCAGCACACCAAACGCTTCGGACCTGGAGCAGCAGCCCGAGATCAACATTGAGGAGTGGTTCCATAAACCCACATTTGAGATTATACAGAAATTCAAAGTGAGCTTAATAAAAAAATGTGTGGGTTTGAGTTGAATATGTGCGCTCTTATACAACCTCAAAACATATTCTGTTATTAGGACTGTGACTGTTTGGCCACTCAGGCCCAGTTGGCCAGCATTCTCTTTAAGAAAGAAGGTCCTGACTTCTTCGATAAAAACGGTATGTAGTTTAGTATCTTACAAAGTACTCTCAATCATAAAGCATGGATATTTATTTTAAGAAGCTCTAGTTCTCTTCCTCCGTGATAGCAGGTCTTTTCGTTAATGGTTTAATGACTAATTGTTTAAGTCCAGAGTGTTTTAGGGCTGTTAAAACGGTTTGCATTTTAAAGAGCCACAGGACACCTCTCGCTGCACGAAATGTCCACAGCTGTAATCCATTTAGTGCCTTCATGGCTTAGCAATTTAGTTTGGAAATGCTAGCTCACGCCCTTGTCATGGTCTGCTATTTAAAAGTGTAATTCTTGCTTTTACAGTTTATCTTTTAACTCCCAAACGGACCGCTTTAACAAACCGATTAAATATGCGTCTGTGTGTGATTTTACGTGTCATGCCAGTGACTGAGCCAGAGGTTGCGTTCCTCATATCTTCGGGCCTAAATGCTTCAGGCATGCTGTTTCTTACAGAGTCAACCAAGGCTGAAAGTGTTCATTTGTTATGGTGAATGTGCCAATTTTAACAAGGCTGATCTGTCTTTATGTCCAGAGAATCTCAAGGATGAGTTGGAGAGAATTTACAGAAGAGCTGGGAGCAGGAAGCTTTGGTAAGAGTTTCACTTTTCGCCATCACAAAGTATTTGAACACTGTTGTACATGTTTTGGTCAATTTCTCTTTAGGTAAAGATTTTGGTACTAACTAGGGATGGGCACAAGTACAAGTACGGAAGTTACAGGAACAGTTATGAAAGCAACATAATTGCGTAACTTCACTACCGTATAGTTCGATTTGTCAGACAGCAATTTGCAGTCCAGTTTTCGTCTAAATACTCTTCCAGCTTATTTTGTTCGTACCAGATTCATTCTTCACCGCACAGCATCTTAAAAACACAACGCTACAGATGTAAGATGCCGAACCCCCCAAAACCTCTGTCAGGATTTTTCCTATTTTTCCATTTGCTCCTAAGACATAAAAACAAGATTTTCAACTTAACACACATTTTTTAAATGGGAAAATTCACTTGAGTGGACATCTGAAGAGGATGATGCACTAGTGTGCCATCAAAACCCATGCATACACAAGAATTGGCTTTTTAACTAGTGGTCCACCATATTGGACTATATGCGTCAAAGGGTTAATGTATATGCAAAATTATGCCCATCACTAGTAAAAGCAAACTTTTTTTCTGTTCTTTGTATTTGTTCATTTCTAATGTTCTATAAAACTAAACAAACTATGCGCATATATTTTTAAACACGCGCCACCTCCTGTAGGCTGGCGGTGCGTAGTGCTGCGGCCGTCATCCAGAAGTTTGCTGGTTCTATAGCACCTCATATTACCACTATGTTGGTCCATGGCAAGCAGGTAACTGGCTGGCGGGGCACATGATCTCTGCATGTGTGATATAAATGTTGACTCTGTGCCGGAGGATGTGTTAACTCATGAGCACGCTGCCCACATCCTTTATTTTCCTTTAGCTTATTATTTACACCCGCTTCGTCACGTTGGTCTGTTCGTCTGATCATGCTTAGAAAACCATGCAGCTCACTTGTTTTTCTTTTTAATTGCGCCTATGTTTTTTATGTGAAGTAGAACACATTTTTTTATTCACAGTGGCATAGACTGATACCTCTTAGCACCTTGTTACCAATTAAAAAATTTTAGTCACATGTACATTAACTCCTTAAAGAAATCCATAATCTAAACATGAAATTGGTGAACATTAAAATGCTAATTTGGAGGTGAAATCAAGGAAGATATGTAATATTTTTAATTCAGGGTCAACATTAAGTCAGCAGTATTAGGCTTGAATAGCTACAGTAGTGCAGCCTTGTCACTTTAAGATGCAAAGGGTCAGAGTTTGTAATATTAATGATTTTGAATTGTACAGCAAGGCAAACTTTTTGGAATATGGAGCACCTTATTTATTCAAAAGAGCATCGTGCTGCATTAGATTTAGACTACCTAAAGGTGAAATGTTTCGGTTGAAGAAGCAGTGATAAAACAAATAAAAGAGTTTTGGGAGTTCACAAAGTTTACGCATTTGGCAGTCCAAAGTGACTTCACAAAAAGCGACAACGCAATAAATCTACACATTTTTTTTATCAGTATGCGTGTCCCCTAGTCTGAACCCATGACCTTTGTGTTCCTGTAGCTCAACTGGTAGAGCATTAGCAACACAAAGTAAAATACGTTTCTGGCTTCTCTGAGATGAATAAGTGAGAATACCTCTGTTGTGTTTTTTTGTGTTGTGTTGTGTTCACCAGGTCCGTTGTGCGCCTTGCTGCCAGTCTCTTAACTAAACTAGTGGACAGCCTTGCCCCCAGCATTACTAGCATTTTAGTGCATGGCAAGCAGGTAAGTGACAAACAGGGCCCTTATCAACAAGTAAAATATGATCGAACACCAGCAAGTCCACAATTTCCCACAGACATTTTAATGTTCACTGATTATCATTCGGTTAAAATTTGTCATGACACTTCACATCAGTGCTCGTGATGGACTCATCTTCCTCTGCTCTCTTATTTGTCGCTTAGCTGCTTTTTTGCTGCTTTTACCCAGTATTGTTGCAACCGTCCCATTGTTCACGCTTTACATTTAAAGTCTGCGCACATTTACATTTCATTTACTTTGTGTTAATACAAATATTTTGTGTGGTGTGCTGTGTTTGTTTAATAAACTGCCATAGCTTCCCAACCTAGGTCTTTTGAGCCCCTGGTGGTTGTGATGTGATTCATCAGACTAGAGCACTAGCAGTGAATCTGCATATAAATTGCATCCTAGGGGCCTAATGTTATGGGCAAGATAAATGAGTACATTTGGGTTTGAAAATGGGTCATTCCTTGCATACAAGAGCAGTTTGGGCTGACCTGCATGTTGAAATAGTAGTTTTCCCTTACTTGATAGAAAGTGAAGATGGCCTTCTTTGCGCAGTCCCAATTATTTGTGTATTTAAGTCAATTGCAGCGAGAGCTTAATTTATACAAGAAATATATTGTCTATGAATGTCTCCTGGGGGTTTTAAGTAGAGACAACAGCAGAAGCAAGCCAACACATATAGTGTGTGACCCAGAAAATACAATACGTGGCCAAAAATGTGTTGACACTTCTATTTAGTAAACAGGTCTGTCTAGGCTACTTGATGTCAGTAAAAAAACGAATGCTAAAACATGCACTGAATGTCTAGAGAATTGTCAGTTTCCAACTTTGTGGCAGTTTGGATGGAACTCTTTTCTGTTCCAGCATGACATTGTCTCTCTGCACAAAGTGAGATTCATAAAGAAATTGACTCCTTTGAACACCTTTAGGATGAATTTTGAACTGAGACCATAAGTTCCATCCCCAAAAGCAAATTCCTACAACTATTTATTAAGTATTTAATCAGAATCATTTATTGCCAAGTACAATGAGTTCACATTGGTAGGCTGGTGCATACAGTTAGAAAAGCATACATACTTAAAAAAGACAGAAAAATATATAAATATATATACAACATAAAATTAAACAATATTCAATAAAACAAATTAAAGAATTACAGGTATTTAATTTTTAATTGTTTGAATTGTCAGCTGGATATTTTTGGAGGGGCCCAAGATGCCCCCCATCCCCCCAGACCAGCCCTGCTGAAACCAACTCTATTATAGACTATGGTTTTGAATTAAATGTCCCTTCAACAAGTTCATACATTACCTGTGTTTGTTTGAGTGGTTGCACTTTTGGCCATATAATGTATTTAGACACTAAAGTCACACCTAAAAATATTGCATAGATGACAAATGTAAAAGGGATCTGCGAACCAATGAAGTGTCTTTGTTTTAGCAATTTTTTCATTAACTTTGAAATTAATGTTTGTATTAACCACCTGGTCCCAAGATCATTTTTAGCGAATGTATGACGTCTCTTAACACGGTTTGCACACATGTGCTCAGTGTGTACAGTAGTTTATCAGCTATGGACATATTTGGACAACATTTGTCAACCCACAGCAGACCCTTTTTAAGAAATACTAAGCTTGAAAAGTGTTATTCTTTACAGAGAAAATAAATCATTGAAATCAACCATTGCGATGAGACTGAGCAGGATTTTTTTTGCCAGGTGACTCTTGGACTATTCGGGCATGAGGAGATAGTGATATCTAACCCCCTGTCTCCAGGGGTCATTAAAGACATCATCTACAGTAAGTGCAGCCCTCATGGCGAGCGAGAGGCCGTGCTGCAACAAGAGCTTGTCATCCACATCGGCTGGATTATCTCCAACAACCCAGAGCTCTTCAGTGGCATGCTGAAGATCCGTGTGGGGTATGGCATCACATGTGCTCTTAAAATGAAACCTGTAGATTGACATTATTTTGTGTGCAAGTCATGTAAAGTACTGTATGTATTTTCATCAGGTGGATTGTTCAAGCCATGAAGCACGAGTTGAAGATTCGAGCTGGTGACATGCCACCTCAGGACATCTACCAGATGTCCCCTAGTGATGTCAAACAGCTACTGCTGGATGTCCTCCAGCCTCAGCAGACTGGCAGGTGCAGGATGCCCACCATCTGTAGATACTGCCAAATCTGAAAAACCTGCCGTGTCCAATCAGAACAATAGTATACCGTTTATCATACTTTGATTAATGTTAGTTTTTAACAGTGCAACTGAGGTTAAATATCTGTTAACCCTTCATTTACCATTGAAAATCCGTAACAAATCCGGACCCTACATGACAGATCACATGAGAGTCACGATTGAGTGTGTATCAGAAACGGTTACCATTCAAATCACATCTGTTGTTGATGTTGTGAAGTTAAAGGCGTCATATGACACAACTAAATGAATAATTTAGTTTGTTTGAGATGTAATGCAATGTGTATACACGATTTAAGGTTCAAAACGCTGTATTTTCCACATACCGTGCATGTTTGTATCTCCTCTTTGCCCCGCCTCTCTGAAACGCGTGGATTTTTAACAAAGCTCATCGCTCTGAAAAGCAAGATGTGCTATGATTGGCCAGTTAACCAGTGCGTAGTGATTGGCTGAATACTGCAAGCGTGTGACGGAAATGTAACGCCTCTTACCATATCAGGTTCCAAAGCAATTGTACTGACAGGTACGTCCACCTTGCGTATACATTTGGGCGGTCTTAGTCTAGTCATACCACGAACTGACGTAGATTTGTGGGGGTGTGGTTACACGAGGCATTTCAGGCAGGTCTGGGTGAGCATTCGCTTTTAGATAGAATGCATCTTTTGTTCCCACACTTAAATTTCTGCAATTTTACATCTAATACGTCTAATACATGCATGGGCAACTTATAACACACCAAAGACACAGAAAAACATGTATTCGCACCATATGACCCCTTTAAAGACGAAACCTTTTCTATTGAGTTGCAGAAAATCTGTGTAAAGTCTTAAATCGGTCAGAATGACCCACAACGACGCAGAAGAAGAACATTCTGAGAATGTACTAATGTTATATTAGGTTAATGTTTCACATTGTCCAAGTGATGTAAAATGTCATGCCTTCACATTATATTTTAATAGCTCATAAAACACTCCTGCAGAGCTATAGTTTCCAGGATGGCATTATTACAGCTGTTTGAAAAATTCATTTTGATCTTTCTAACCTTCTTCAGGTCCTGGCTTAACAGAAGGCAGATTGATGGCTCGCTCAACCGAACCCCGCTGGGCTTCTATGATCGGGTTTGGCAAATCCTGGAGAGAACACGTAATGGTATTACGGTTGGAGGAAATCATCTCCCTCAGGTAGTCTCCCTCCTTTGAATTCTTTATTGGGAAAGTAGGTGTATTATATAACATTACGTGTAGCGTTATGTCGGAAAGGATCACTTGTAGGAATCATGACCACGTCCATTTCTCATTCTTGTACAGCAACCTACACTATCAGATATGACCATGTACGAGATGAACTTTTCTCTGTTGGTGGAGGACACGCTGAAGAACATTGTTTTGCCTGAAAATAGACAGATTATTGTGGAGGTTAGGCACAATATCTATTGCTATGTCCTTACGATGCTTGAATTTGTAAAATGTTATAAGACATGTTGTCAGCTATTTAACTCTATATTTTATTTTTTTATGGGCTAAATACAGCTGTTGATGGTGGTGTCAATTGTGCTGGAAAGAAACCCAGAGCTGGAGTTTCAGGAGCCGGTGGATTTGGACCGGCTGGTTAAAGATGCATTTGCAGACTTTCAGAAAGACCACAGCAGACTAGAAGTGTCTGAGAAACAGGTGAGGACATTACAACCTGTACCCTACAGATTTAAAGACCCCACTGTACAGAATGACTATAGTATTTTGTAATTAATGTAATTAAAATGCTTCACAGGGTAACATGGGGGCTTTCTACAACACACCAGCCCTGGGTAAAAAAGGTACATCCAGCTACCTGACTAAGGCAGTAATGATCCAGCTGCTTCAGGGAGAGGTGAAGCCCAGTAAAGATGACCCGTGCTCAGTCAGCTAAAGCAGGCCCAGTCTAACACAGAATTAGTTTTACGTACAAAATGTAATGTATAAATATATTCATTTAGAGCTTTGACTGTCCATCTGTTTTGAAAACCCGAGAGTACAGCTTCACTTGGGAGCCTCATATAAGTATTAAAAACATACTGTACATTTCTTCCTATTTTATGGGCTGTGACATTTGAAATGCCTTAATGACCAGGTCAGTGTACTGTTATAGTATACTATAGGGATGAAGAACTGTTTTACTGAACTACCGTGGTCAGTAGGTCTGCATGTCATCATTTCTGCAGGTGGGTTTGTTTTGAATAGTGACACAGTGATGTCACATAAACAGAGTTTAAAGTAACAATATACTTAATCGTTGTTACGTAGCATTTATGTGTTTCTTAACTTTATGTAGTTTGTATTTAATTCTAATGAGTTTACTTTAGAGCCTATGGCTCCTTGTTATTGTATCATGTGTCACTTGCGTATATGTTTATGTGAATTCTAATAGAAAATTGTGAGTGCATGACAGTAGTTTTTCAATCTATTACAGTACTGGTGCAGCAAAACTATATTAAAAGAGAAAATAAATAGCTTTAACTTGGAATGTGTGATTTCTTTCCTCTTTTTTGGCGTTGGCTGCGTTATAAAGCTCAATGCTTTGGCACTAATATAAAAGTGGCTCGTGTTGCATAGATCTTGTTATTGGGGAACATCTCAAGGGAGAAGCTCAGAAGAAATCTTGTTTGTTGGAGCGGGTGTGTCCGCGCACCGAGATGCTTGTTTATTATGCTGGCCACAGATATCAGCCTCCACTTATGAGAGTGTGATCAGAAATCTCAACAGTTCTCCTGAGGAATGACTAGAGGAGCTGTGTCCGAAACTCAAAATATATTAAACTTGGAGAGCATATTGAGAGCCTGAAGTATGCGTCCCTCCCCTGAGGAAAAACAGAAGATTTGAATGCATGGCAATAGTACAAGAGTTTATGGCTGAAGTTTTGTTGATTATCAAACTGAAATAAATCATCAAATGCATCACGTACAAGTGCGGAGAGCTGTTCTCATGATAATTATAGTTCTCACAGGTTCACGTGAAAACATCTGTAAGACGAGAGCTAATGTGATTTCTCATGACACTTTAAAGAATAAAACACTTCCTATTGCATTTTGTTTCTCATTTGTGTTATTAATCAATGCACCATTACACCCAAAAGTACACATCCAAATGAATGTACACTTCAACACGACCATATCGTAAATCAAGTCATCCTCTAGAGAGAAGCAATAAAAACTAATGTTTTCTCTTAAAGATCCCTCATAAAAGTTAACAGGCCCAGTGTGTCTGGAGCTGAAATGCTTTCTAATGCATAGTCTTGTCTGCTTGCACCTCTTTGTACACACAAGGGTCACCTCTTGATAGGATGCTGTTCACTCTTAACCACATTTTCTTGAGCCATGAACACAAAGGGATCATTCACCCAAAAATGAAAATTCTTTCATCATTTTCTCACTCACACAATGAAGATATTTTGAAGAACGTTGGTAACCAAACAACACTGGGCCCCATTGACTTCCATTGTATGGCCACAAAACCACTGAGACATTTCGTAAAATATATATATTTTTTGGTTGTGTATGTTTCACAGACGAAAGAATCGTATACAGGTTTGGAATGACATGAGGGTGAATAAATAATGGCCATGTTTATTTTTAGGTGAACCATCACTTTAAGGCCCTTAGGGATCATTGGTTTGTTAATGCAACCAATGCGGTGCAATAGTTCAGCAAGTCAGAAGTTATGGTTTTCAACAAGTCATAAGTTATTTTTTGTTAACGTGCAGCAGTATAATTTATCAGTTTTTTGGCTGCTCTAACAGTTCTCAGTGATGCAATGAATCCTGATTATGTACAGCCCCTAAGGGAGCCAATGGCCCATCTTTCATTTTACCTAAAAATCAATTTTGCATTTGCTGTGGAAATCACTTCCATTGCAAATGCATGGCTATGCACTTTAAAGCATGCCAACCAGCCCGATTCCCACTGCAGTCTTAAACCCGTCTCATAAGCTTCTGTACCCAGGAGATGGTGTTTAAAAAGTAATAATTAACTTAAGTTACATATTGATTTTTTTTATAAACCATTATTCATTTTATCTGCACTTCAGGTTGTATATACAGTTCAAGGGGTAAAGACCTAGAAAGAGGTTCTGAGCCGCACGGCTCTCCTGATTTTGCCAAGTGGTTGATGTCCTTAGGGCAACATCGTGTTGACCCTGGGACAACATTTAAACCAACCAATCAGATTTCAGAAATAAGTTTACAGTTTATTTTAAATTTAATCTTACAACCAGGATTAGGTCCTTCTAGACCATTGTTTTTCACTTATCATTTCCCTCTGATTTTAGGGGCAAGTTATGGATAGGGTTGGGGTCTGGTGTGGGTTTAGGTTTTATTTATAAAAATGTTGTCCTTAGGTCAAAAAATTTGTTGCCCTGAGGACATCAACCACTTGCAAAATCAGGTCGAGCGTTCACGTACACTGGGTTATTTTCCTTCAGGGTCAAAAAGGGACGAACCTAAACATCGAGGTACCCTAGAAAATGCCAACCATGAGTTAAAACAAACCCTGCATAGGATAATTTATAACGTAACCGTTGAGGTTTATTTAAGAGTCATACTGTAAGAGTCATAAGAGTGTAGCTTTATAAAGAAGTGGTCAAATGAATCACTACAATTTCTAGTCAACAAGGAAGCAGATTTTTAAGGGAGGGAGGATTTCAGAGAACTAGCATGGATTTCCCATTAAACAAAATGAAGGGGAGTTCCAAAAGAATGCGACCGATACATGAAACACATGCTGGATCATGCTCTACATTTTATTCAATGTCTTGTGACAAATACATGATTGATTTATGGGAACAGGATTTCTAATACAAAAACTACAATTCTGATTCTATTTAAAGTAGGGCTGTCAATAGATTACTATTTTTAATCACGATTAATCACACCCCTTTCGTGTGATTAACTGCGATTAATCGCACAGGTATAGCGAAATTAAACATACACTTTATTTTATTTAACATGTTTATTTTAGTGCTGTCAATCGATTAAAAAAATTTACTAACTAATCCAACACAGCATTTATGTTTGTAAATATACTTTTACATTCTAATAATTTCACATTTTATCTCCATATTAATGTGGAAACAACACATTTCTTCATTTTATGAATGAAAACAACACATCACTGATGTCTTTATTAAATATATAATTTTTTTCTAATACAGATTAAATCCGTGGCCACAGATTTGTAATTTGTTCCCTCAATTTACCAAATCGTGCTCACGGATTAATAAACAGTACCCACGACATTCAAATCTGTGCTCTTGGTTTTTGAAATCCGTACCCACAAATTTATAAACTGTGTGCAGGCTTTCGCAATCCGGTCCCACAGTTTTGCAAATTAGACCCTAATTTTACCTAAAACGTATAAAATAAATTAACATCTTAAATAAGAATTATGTTAATGTTCATTAATTATATGTCTGATTTTTTCATGAATTAAAAATTATTAGTTAATTGTACGGACAATGCGCATATCTATCATCAATTAGTTAAAACAATAAAAACATGAACATGCAAAAACAATGCACACAAGTCAATGCGCATGAGCTCCACATTGGAGTATTGAAGCACATATAGGCAACAAGCAGACGTCTACATTACATTCTGTGGGAACGGATTGCAAAAGCGTGCGCACAGTTTATGAATTTGTGGGTACGGATTTCAAAAACTGAGGGGGGCGGTTTACAAAACCGAGAGCACGGATTGGAAACTCGTGGGTACAGTTTAATTAATCCGAGAGCACGGTTTTATAAACTGTGGGAACAGTTTAAGAATCGGTGAGTACGTTTTTTTTAAACTGAGGGCACGGATTTGTGGATCTTGTTTTTTTTTTCTCCGAGGGTGACCAGACGGGCTCCGTAGAATGTCGTGGGTACTGTTTACTAATCCGTGAGCACGATTTGGTAAACTGAGGGAACAGTTTTAGAATCTGTGAGTACGGTTTTTTAAACTGAGGGAACGAATTACAAATCTGTGGCCACGGATTTGCAGGTCTTGTTTTTTTTTTCTCCGACGGGTGATCAGAAGGGCTCCGTACAAATCTGATACTGTGGTGTAGTAAAATTAGCTCGATTTAATTTTTAAAGGGATAGTTCACCCACAAATAAAACTTCTGTAATCGTTTTCACCTTTACGTTGTTCATACATGTTACTCTATCTTCCATATAGTGTAAAAGAAGGTATTTTGAAAAATGAATCCGATGGTTTTGCCTCCATACAATGGAAGTCAATGGGGCCCAATGTTGTTTGGTTACCAAACATTCTTTAAAAATATCTTCTTTTGTGTTCGACAGAAGAAAGTCATATTTGGAATGACATATGGGTGAGTAAATGTTTAAAGTCATGTTGAATTCTGCCTTAAATGAATCGGGGCTTCAATACAATATTAGTAGGTTCCGCAGACAGTGTGAATCCCTTTAGAACAGTTCACACAGAGATTTAAAGATAACTGATGATGCATGCTGAATTCAGCAAACAAAATTAACAAGTTTAAAATGTTAAGTATTAGAGTTTACATGCATATTCATGTCATGAACAAAGCAGGATAATGAGCAAACCTGGAGGATTTTATATTGTTTGAAAGTACATGGGTATACTGAGTATTTCATGTGAAGTGAAGTGACCTATTTGTCAGGTATGGTGACCCATACCCGAAATGTGACCTCTGCATTTAACCCATCCAGAGAGTAGTGAACAGTGCCTTGCTCAGGGGCACCTCGTCGTTACCAGCCGGCCCTGGGAATCGAACCGGCAACCTTCTGGTCACAAGTCTGACTCTCTAACCATTAGGCCACGACTGTTAATCAGTTTATCTTTTAGTATTATGAATGTAATGAAAAGAGTCAGCTATTTCTATTACCTTATATTAAAATGCTTTCAGTTACATTTACATTTTTACAGATGCTTTTGTCCAAAGTGCTTACATTTATCAATTAGTGTGTCCCTGGGAATTAAACCCCAGAACCTTTGTTCTGATCACTTATTTATGCAATAGAGGTATGGCTAGACTTGTCATACAAAATTCTAAATAAAAGTTTTACTTGGATGCAATGTGCCATTCACAGCTAAAAATGGCTTTTATGTACATGACATGGGCAAGTTGCGTCCTGGCTGGTTTTGTTGACGTAAATTCTTTGAGGAAAAAGCATAGAGAAAGGGATTTACACAACTGTTGAGAAATGTAAGACATCCAACAATGTCACTTATGTTAGGTAAAGGAGATTCTAAATTAAAAAATGTAACAAAAATATCTGTCAACTTTATGATGTGGTGCGGAGCCCAACAAATCAAGAACATTATGATAATTCGGGTCACCAGTTGGGTCAGTCTCTGCCTGTGTTTTTTCAATCTCTGGGTCATCATCTTGTGCAGGTAATAATATGATGTCAAAATGATTATTAAAGGAAGAACAAATCCAAGCAGCGACTCCAGTGCAGCGACAATAAGTCTCCCGTGGGAATTTAAGTTTCTTTCACACTCTCCTTCAATACTATCTTGTGTAAATACACCAGGAAACGAGAATACCAGTGCCAATACCCAGTTGGTGAAGAGCAGCGTCCTTTCTTTTCTCCTGTCCATTCTGGACCACATCTGTGGATGTCGAATCCGTAAGCATCGGTACATGCTCAGCGCACTTACTGTTATCACACTTGAGTACATGCTGCAGTAGACGAGTGATGTGAAAAACATGCAGGTTTCTTGACCAATGCTGTTTAGTTCGCTGTAGATCCACCCAGGCAGTGTTATCAAACACAAGATGTCGGCAACAGCCAGGTTAAGCATCAGATGAACAGTGAAATTGTCCTTTTTGAAATGCCGAACAATTAAAACAATAACTGCAATGTTACCAGGTACTCCAACAATGAAGAAGAGACCCATCAGACTACTGCTGACCAGGTTAGCTGTTGAGGCAGTCTGGTTCTGCATGACTCCAGCGTAAAATGTTCAATCTATCTATTTTCATACTTGCTTATACTGTTTTTTTATCACTTACTGACATCACAGTCAGATGGTTTGAGTTTGAGAGGAAGTTTCGAAATCTTGCATGATCACTGTTATGCTGACGACACCCAGATTTACACCTCGTTTCACCCAGACGACACCAATAGCAGCTCGCATTACAGTCTGCCTAGAAGATGTCTCAGCTTGGATGAAACAGCATCACCTTCAGCTGAACCCTGCCAAGACAGAACCACTCGTATTTCCGGCACACCCCATGGTGCAACACAATCTCACCATCCAAATTGGCAATACCACAATCACTCCTTCCAAAACAGCCAGGAGTCATATTTGATGAACAGCTGTCCTTCAATGATCACATTGCAAAGACAACGCGGTCATGCCGATATGCCTTATTCAACATTAGAAATGTTAAACCCTATCTCACTGAGCATGCGGCACAACTCCTTGTCCAGGCCCTGGTAATCTCAAAATAGGACTACTGCAATGCTCTCCTTGCTGGTCTTCCTGCAAAGGCTATCAAACCACTCCAGATGGTTCAGAACGCAGCAGCACGCCTCGTCTTCCAACAGCCCAAAAGGGCTCATGTGACACCCCTTTTCAGTTAACAGTTACTGTTATGCCTTTGATACGCTTGCTGTTTTCCTGTATTTAATCCTGTATTTAACCACCTAAACCCCCAGCTATACATAATCTGAGACCATTCTAGGTCAGTAGTAGTTATCTCAGCTTCGGACAGTATACTCAAACTGTTTACTGACTGTCTGCAGATTGCACTCCATAATATTTCATTTTGTGTCAGTGTGTAAAGTTTTTTTGAAGTTCTTCTTCTCCTAGAAAACAGTTGAATTGCATGCTTCCATTCGTTGACATTAACAGTTATGACGCTAAAGCATTTATAAGTGGCTTTGGATAAGAATGACTGATAAATGCTGTAAAAAACTCAAAAGTCTCTAACATTCACAACACTACAACTTTGGCAGAGAATCATGTGGCTGTCTGGAAAGGTTAATTAATGCAGGACTAACACAGGGCTTATTTAGCTTTTTAAAGAATAGTTTTAGTTGTATATTGACATGAATTAAAGGCACTAAGGCATTACACTTTGATGATAACATTGAAGTGGGCATACAGTATAAAAGAAACCAAGCAAAATTCACATCACCTGATTTCCAGGAAAGAGAAAAAAGCTGCTTCCTTGTTATGGTGACAAATCAGCTGTCTGGACATTTGTTGTGCAAAAGATGACTTCTGTTTCTTGTGTAGCTAACTACAGTAGTACAACAGTACATTATACCTTATTGGACAGTTAGCTATTGGATTGTGAGATATTGTGTACAACATATTTTTGCACATCAACAACGTACAAATGGATTTAAGTAAGTAATTGAATAAAAATAAAGATAGCCTAGGCCTATTTCAGTTTCTTTGACAAAATCAATCTGTAAGAAAAAGAGACTGAGAGAACATTTATTATGTCCCTGGTGTCATTTATGATCTTCCTACAGTGTTTATCAGGACTTGTTTATAAACGTTTTGCTACCTTTTTTGTATATTTTTATTGTGTTGGATATAAGAACGGATAGGGAACCTTTCACATTTGTAGCACATTTGACTGGTTGTAAGCTATATGCCTATAAAAAACTAGAGAATTTGGTTTGATTGTTCGCGTAGCTAAGTGTTTCATAATGCGTTAAAAATCCAATTTAAAAGTTCGGTACGTCCAGCATAAGACAATTGGTCTTTTAAGCATCAATGCGCATGTCTTTGCTGCCATCTAGCGGATACACTTAAACATGACTCAATGATTGCTAATAAGTAAACTAGTCAAAAGTTTTTGGTGTTTTTACATAATCAAATCCCATGATTGGTAGGATAACCGGATATTTTTGGTTGCAGAATATTTCATATTTTCACATGCTATTGGTAACAGAATACATTTAACATGCCTGATCCAAATAAAGTATAAAATCCAAAGTATAAACTGATGACTTATGATATATTTATGTCAGAAAACAAACTGAAACACCTAACATATATACTATAAAACTATAACATAATCTTATAATATTATGTGTAAATTCTTGCCTGGCACGTGGCACCAAATAGATGGCTGTGAATAGATGTTGCCCACCTGAGGTTACTATAGCAACGATAGGCTGCTGCTGCTGCATTCCTGTTAGGATCAGTATCAAACCAGAGAAAACATACATGACATTAGAGAACAGACATTGAAAAGCATTCAAACATATCATTTACATTCTTTCAGTAATCATTATTTATCAATTTATTATCACTATACTCAACTACTGACAACTGGAAAAATTGTAAATCTTCAGTATATGTTCAAGTTATAACATGAAGAGGCTAAAGAATCTGGATGACAAGCAATCTGGTTGTAAATGGTTGAAATGTTCAATGTGTCCACCAATTTGTCGTGGCTCATTGTAATTGTTATGGGGAGCCGTGAGATTTGGTTATTTTTAAACTCTTAAAAGGTAGAAAAACCCAAGCAGATTATACATTTTAGCAACAATATTTCTGTATTCTTTTAGATTATGCTACAAGATTTCATATATTTGTTCTGCACAATCTTGTGGTACATTAGGGGAGGATTTCATGTTTATATTCATGATACAGCGTTTCTTGCTCAAAGCTTTGATGAAATAGGATTTGTGACCCAAACTTTGAGACAATATGAAAACACATTATATACAGTATATGTAACGTGCTGTCGAAAACGTGAAGTAAATAGGCTGGATCTAAGTGTAGCATCAAGCCTGGGCGTGGCAGCTATCTTGCCCGTGGCCTCTGGAGTGGAAGAGCAGTGCATAGCCCAGACACAACACAAAGCTGCAGCCACAACCGGCGGAGCAGACTCCAGTGACAGGACGTCAGGAACAAATGCCTCCAGGACCACTGGACTTGGGACCACCTGAGTGGCGGCCACGATGACTAGAAGCTCTGGGCTGGCGGCCATCTTGCGAGTGGGCTCTGGACTGGCAGCCATCTTGTGAACAGGCTCCATGGTCCCCGGAGCTTTGGCTATATAGCCCCCCACTATATGAGACAAAAGGACAATTGGCAGTACAATAAAAAAAAAAAAAAAATAAATACAAATTATACTGTTATATACAAGTTATGCAGGGGAATGTGGATAGCTGAATATTATATCAACAACATATATATAATAAATATCAGTATATAGTTGTGTATTGCACGTGTTTTATTGCACATTAGAATATTTAACTGTTCAAGAAGTAGATGGCCTGAGGGAAGAAACTTTTCCTGTGTCTGACTGTTTTGGTGCTGTCCAACTGTTAAGTAAATAGGCTGGATCTAAGTGCAGCGTCAAAGTAATTTAATAAATCCAAACGTAAAAGGGCATGACATGACATAAACAGAAAACAACACGACTATGCATTCAAAAACCGAAAAACACAATTTCTTCTTTAATGTTTTATTGGCAGTTTGTAAACGTTGTACATTACCGCCATCTACAGGACTGAGGTGTAAACTCAATGGGATTAACAGCACCTCTACCCCCCCAGAGCCTTTGTTTCAGACACAGCCCTCTGTCCTCCACTCAGGACTCTCCAAGAGAAATAAAATATATATATATATATTTAAATAACCCATTCTTTTATATCCTACTCAGGGGCGCAACTGCACATTTTCTGAGGGGTATGCGAGATCAGTATTGGCACCCAAATACTGTAAAAACACACAACAAATAAAAAAATATTACCTTTGGAGTCATTCTAGTTATATTTTACATCATGTGAAGGTGACAATCAGATTTGAATCTATAACAGAAGCATAAAGGTTTCCTTTTACATAAACAGTTTTCCAACTGCTTAACTGTAAAAGATACACAATTCTGAAAGGATATATTACATTCTGAAAACTAATGAAACAAAGGAGCAAAAAGTAGTAAAAGTACATAACGTTTATGTCAGACATACACAATAAATTAGGGCTGAAACTAACGATTATTTTAATAATATTATTTTATAATAATTTTTATAATTTGGATAAAAGGCTAAACAATTTCTAATTTGATCTTGTGCTTATAATAACTAAATAAATCCCCAAATAAGGCTATTTATTGTATTCTTTGAAAAGTGAGTTTCACTTATAGTCTTGAATTTTGACATTTAATACCTTTAACAAAAAAGCTTGTCCAGTTTTAAACAATAAAACTTCTTTAAATATCCCAAATATAAGTAACAATCGAGTTGTAGCCCATTAGAGATGTGCTGATGAGGAAATAAACTTATTTTATTTTGATCTTCAAAGTTATACATTTAGATTATCCCCTTTCCTTCAACAAAATGTATTATTAACATTATATATTATTATCAGAATAAGACGTATCAGATATCACATGACATCAACAAACGGTCTTTGTTTTTTCCCCACTTAAACAAAAGCTTAGTTTGTGGTTCAATAATATTTAATAAAAACACAACAATAAAATTGTGAATTACTCATTACTCCGGTATGGTACAACCTCAATTAATATACTACTAGCCTTGAAGCTATACATACCCCAATTTGCTTTTCTCTTTCTCCAATTCTGTTCCATCTGTAAATTTTGCTGTCCTATCTCAATCCAAATAGGATAATGATCACTTCCAATTGTATTATCCTTAATTACTTCCCACTTACTTATCCCTGCTAATTGTTTGGAAACAATCTCTGCATATTATAACTTTACCATTTCCCTCCTCATATACTGTATAATATCCAGTGTCTCTCTTGATATCTTTTGACAGGGATTATAAAAATTAACTATCTTAAATTTGGTTCTACTAACCCATATTTCTATTATAACTACTTCCGCATCTTTATCTAAATAGATACTACCATGTTGAACAAAAATACACACTCCTCCCCCTACCCCACACTTTCTAACCTTACCTACTGCTGTGTATCCATGAACTATGAACTCAAGTGAAGGTTTTAACCAGGATTCTTGTGTACATATGATATTTGGTTTTACAGATAACTCTTCTATAAATTGTTTTAATTCTTGTCCATTAGCAACTAGGCTTCTGGAATTCCATTGTAGAATATTCAATACCATCAATGTCCACCACCACCACGTTGTTTGACTTTCAGACATCCCTGCTGTTAATGTTGCATTTATTGCTTCTACTGATGTTTCTTCTATTCCTAGGTATTTTTCCACCACTTTGGTAATTATCTTAATGCTTTCTGTTCTGCTACTTGTTTGTGCTGAACAATTTATAACTTCTACTATAAATATCACAAACTTCTTTTCTACCGTCAGTGTGTCGTTGGTATTTTTCTGCTTTCCTGTACTGTTTTTTGAACTGGGGGCTGCACCACATATCTTTCTTTAGACTTTATATCTGTATCTACTTTCCTGATTGCCTCCGCACATGTCATTTTCTTTTTCATTCTCACATTTTGAACTTGAACCGGTCTTTGCGTGCTTCACATCCTTTATATGCTGCACTATGTTCTCCTCCACAATTACAACATTTTGTTTTAGTTCCTTCTTTGCATTTCCCATATTCATGTTCCCCTCCACATTTTGCACAACGGGTATTAGCCCTACATGCTATTGCAATATGTCCATACCGTTGGCATTCAAAGTATCTTGATGGAGACGAAATGTAAGTTCTTACCATATGGCTAACATAGCCAATCCTGATTCTCTCAGGTAATTTTTTCTTAGTTGTCACTCCTGATATCACTCCCACAACTTTCCCTCTTCCCACATTTGCGGCTTGACTTCCTTACCAAGTAAAGTTTTACACCTCATTATTTTTTGTTGTTGTTCTCTATCTCTACAAAGAATCAACAAATTTCCATCTCTTAAGGTTTTGACAAAGTGTACTTCACCTATTTGTTTATATGTTGCTTCACTGACCTTTAGTGGATTTAGTGTACAAGGAGATTGAAATCTAAGTATAACTTTAATTTCTCTCTTTTCTTGCTTTCTTTACTTCATTACTAATTTCATCAGATTCTTGTTCTTTCTTTTTTTCCTTGCGTCTTACCTGTGTCCACTCCTTACTACTAGCGTTACTCCATTCATCCATTTCCTCCTCCGATTCATCTCTCAATCTCACTTCCTTGATTCATCTCACTTTCTGTTAATCCCATATCACACCTCAGTCCTCCTCGATCACCTTGTTTTTTTGTGTTTTCCCCCTCAAACTTTCTCCAGTTCCTTCACCATTTCGCCCGACCTCTCCAAACTTCCCATAACACTACTCCTTCGTGCGTGTCCAATCCGGACAGCTCCACTGACAGGCGTGTTGCGCCCTCTCTGAGGTTTCGACCTCATCCACGACTCCCACGTCTGTGTTCACCATCCACAAGCACCAATAAACGTCACTACGGATACCTAGCGTGACACTTTCTTTTCCCACGATACGAACTGTCACTTTCTGATTGCGACCCTGCCGACTCTCTGGACAAACACAATGGCAAAACACAGGAGTATATACACATTGAAAGTGGCAATGAATCAATTAATTACTATGGCAACAGATGAGAAGGGTGTGGTCTGTGGTTGAAGTCCATGGTAACTAACAAGAGGGTGGAGCTAGACAGAAACAACAGGAATGACAAGTAACGCTACAACAAGGGAGACACAGACAGGACCATTACAATATGCTTTTACTTACATTTACAATTTCTGCAATTCCAGTATTGCTTGTATATTATGTCTTAATAAACATCACTCCAATAAAAGAACCTTACATATAAACTGTGTCTGCAACAACCCAAAAATAAGAAAATGCAGCTCTGAAACGACAAGTTGTGTTACACAAACTAAAGCAACTTAATTCATATCTTGATATGCATCTGACATGAAGTTGCTTGGATGATAAATTTGGATAAAGATCCACGTAATCTTGTTTCTGAAGAAAGTTGCCACTGTAACTTCCTTATATTTCTTATTCCTGTATTGCAAAAGTAAGTATGTGTGTGATGAAAAACAGTAACAATTAGTACAAAATGTGTTTTTAATAATATGATTTTGAGACATAGTTTCCAAGGATGCATACTTATTCAGTTCACCTTCAAAATGAAAATTCTGTCATCATTTACCCATGTAACGCTTCTGTCTGCCCCATGTGTTCTCAGCCAGTTTCCACATGTTTTTACCTTTTGGACTCCCTTTCATTGGACCTTTTTTCCGCATGGATTTATGCATTGCACCCCATCACCATCCTTGATTTCACCCGCACCTGACACACATTACCTGAACCCTTTATATATTTGCCTTTTCCCATTGTTCTTGGTCAAGTCTTATTGTCAACTTCTTGTTGTTACCTGTCGTCTGAGGAATACTTACCGGTGTCTGGAATTACCTGTTTTTTGAGACAAATTTGGATTATCTGTGGGATTACTTCATGAACACTTTCTGAGGAATACTTACCTGTGTCTGGATTTACCTGTTTTTGATACTTATTTGACTTACCTGTTTTTGCTAGTTCCTTGTTTTCACTTTGACTCTCTCCACTAAACACTTTTCCCCGGAATTCCGTGGTGAGCTCGTCTATTTGAACCCTTTCAACGTGACAACCCCCTTGTCATTTCCAACCTGAATGACTTTCTTCCGCAGAACACAAAAGAAGATATTTTGAAGAATGTTGTTAACAGCCCCTCATTCACTTGCAATAGAAGTGAATGGGGGGGTGTGCTGTTCTGTTACTAACATTTTTCAAAATGTCTTCTTTTGTGTTCTGCAGTAGAAAGTCATACAGGTTTGAAATGACAAGAGAGCGTGTAAATGATGACAGAATTTTAATTTTGAAGGTGAACTACTCTTTTATCCAGTGGCGGTCCTTCCTACAGGCGACATAGGCGCTTGCCTAAGGCGCCATCTAGTGAGGGGCGCCAAATATGCGGCGAGAAATTTTTTTTAAATTAAAATTATAATGTCTATTTATTTTTTTCAACAGTTTTTGCCATCCCTCTATCTACAACAATACTTTGACATAAAAAAATAAATTAAACTTAAGTAAAAGAAATGACAATTCTGACGTGACCTTTAGCTGTCAATTAGCGGTCACAACATGCTAGCGCACACACTGATGCGCAGTCGGTCGTCGGCTGTGTGTCGATGGGTTACAGCTACGGAAAATGAAACGGCAAAAGTTATTTTGATTAATAGGTTATATGAATCACATTTACAGTATCTAATTTTGCACACAATGTTTTATTGTTAGTTTAATTTTTTGTTTTGATTCTTTTAGTGTGCACTTTTTGTTCTCAGACGTTGCACTACTGTTAAAGTTAAAAGTTAAGTTTATTTTTTGTATATTTATTATTGAACAGGTTTATTCTTTTGCACATATTGTTATATTGTTTGTATTATCATTGTTTAAATAAATGTGCAATTCTTTGGACATGAGTTCTTTTCTCTAGGGCACCTAATGGTCTAGGACCGCCCCTGCTTTTATCCAAAGTGACAAACCAGAGAGCATGGTCTAAAGAGCAAAAAATAAGCTAATAGTCTACAAAGCTAATCATTTTACTAACTTATTTGCGTGACTACTATTGTACAATACTTGTGCTTTCTACAAGAAGGAACAGTTAGAGACGAGACACTTTTGTCTTTCAACAATTGACAACCAGCAAAAAATAGCACACACTTTTCCCCTTTATTCTAATATGGCAACTTTGTGAAGTTATTAAAACATTGACAACAAAACGGGTATACAAGATATTTTGGTGTATTTTTCCTGGTTTGGTTATCAGCATATTTAATTAAGTCAAGTAAGTTAATATACACAACAAGAAAAGAGTATTAATTTTATCTAAATATACTGTATTTAATCATGCATCAATGTTAAACAGTATCAAACAGAATGCCATCTAATCCTGCATTTACACAAAACACACACACACACACATAATATTTTATGTTGCGTCATTAGATTTCAGTGGAGCCCTTTGTAACACTGTTTTCTTTTTCTGTCCGTTTATGTTTTCTGCAAAGATTTCTAAATGAAAAAGCGTACAGGAACGGGTTCACACATGTGTTAAAGGCGGCAAAGCCCTCAACAATACGTCTGTGATGATGCACAAAGTCAAGCACCTTCTCAGATGTATGCTGGTAGGAAAACCTCAACATGATTGCTGCTATTTCAACAAGATTGAAAACATGGTAAGGGCACCACACAACAAAGAAAATCACCAAAATGCAAATCACCATCTTAGTCATCCTTTGGTGTCTAAAGAATGTCTTCTGCTTAACTTTCTTATAGAGACGCAGGTAAAAGATTAGCATTATTAAGAATGGAAAAATAAAGCATAGTATGGTCTCAGAACACAGAACCAATAACCTCCCATCTCCTGATGATATAAGCTCACACTCATTTTCTCCAGCTTTGTATATTAGAAAATAAGGTCCAGAAAAGACAAGCGATATCATCCACAGACTGATGAGTAGAGCCATTTCTCCTCTTCTGCCCAGCTTGGCCCATATGTGGGGATACAGAACATGGACATAACGTTGAACGCTCATCAGCGTGACCGTCAGAAGATTGGACACAACACTAACATAGAGTACAACGACGAAGAATCTGCAGGCAGATTTACCAAGATTCCAGCCATTCAAATGATTATTGATCCACAGTGGTATGGTGAGCAGGCAGATAATGTCAGAGACAGCCAAGTTTAAGATCAGCTGTAAAGTGTAGCTTTTCTTCTTCACGCGTGTTATAATGACCACCACTACAGCCAAGTTTCCTGGGATCCCGAGTATAATGCAAATCCCAAACATTGCACTGCTTGTCTTATTCTCAGGAGTCCAGTGGGTGGAGTTGTCAGGCACTTGCATTATAACCGTGCTGGAGGAACAGTAGATGAAAGTGGACCACAACTTGAATCTTGTGTTTCTTAGAGAGAAAAAGGAAGTTCTAACAAACAAATGTTACTGCACATGCATGCTTTTGTGATCCAAATGTAACTTCCAGTCAGCTACCTACCCTCAAAGAATACAGTCCATGCAGTGCAGATTATGTCTGATTAAAGTGAGAGATCTCCTCAGAGCTCTGGGGAATGAGAAACACGGAAGTGTGGTATCCAACTCATATGTTTATTTCCTCGAAGCATACAGTTTTTTATAGACAGCACAGGAAGTGTCTGTGTCTTGTCTTAAGCAATCAGATATCAAGATGAAATTTTATTACCATATAGGGTAGAGAATAACAGTTATGCAACAACATACGGTATATGACGTTCAAAAGGATATATCAAAACACATTAGCCCATAAGGGGTCTTGTCTATGTCAATTAGTGCAGGGAACTAAATAATGTAACAATGACTTAGGCCTAAATGTATCGAGTTGGATCATCAGCAAAGTAAAAGACTATATGTTTGCGTGTTTGGGTAAATTGTGTTTTTGCTATAACAGAAATTTGCGTAGGCTACAGTTATTAGAGCTGCTTTTAGATTTTGAAAGCCAACAGTAAAAAACAACAGTGTAGCTCAACTTGATAACTTTAAGACGTTGTTGCACGCTGTGTTTTGCCAACTCTTACGTTTGTGCTTAGTAATGTTTACTTGAAAAGAAACTTAAAGCGTTAAAACGTAAATGTATAAAGAGAGCAAAATTAAGGAACACATACAAACCTATTTTGGGAACAGTTCATCTCAGAAACACGCTTCTCAGAACATGTCCACCAGATGGCAGGACATACCGATTTCCACAAGATCCCAAAAGCCAATCGACACGTGAGAGAGCTCTCATGCCTTTAGCTTCATTCAGAGTCAAACATCAGAGGTTTACAAACATGCTTTTCCTTAAGGAGGAAGGGTGATGAACTCTTTTTATATCTAAAGGTGTTCTGTCACAATGTTGGCAGGACTTCTGCCTCTCTTCCTCCTCTAACAACAAACAACATGTAATCCAGATGTTTTCCAAATATTCATGCATTCATAAACTTCCCTTGTAAAATAGCAGAATTAACATATAGCCTATTCTGTCCTGACAAGACTCTGTTTAGCACAGAATATGCACAGTGTCAACTGTCTTAAAAACATGTTGTCTTTAGCCTATATGTTATCTTGGGTATCTTATTTTTGTGATGTTTACTTGAATATGATCCAAGTAAACATTAAATTCTTTTAAAGACTGGCAGCTGGCTTGGTGGCTTTGAATGACATTCTATTTTTGGCTGTTAGACTTGCTGACTTGACTCACAGATTCACACAGTGTTTAAAATTGTGAATGGTGTTAGTGGTAATGGTGTCTATTGTGAAACCAGATCATCCCTGTCGAGATATGACTGAAGTGTTTCTTCTTCAGGTTTCAAGAGTTTTGTCTGGAAACTAATAGAAAACAATACTCATTATTATTGACTTGTATTTAATTAGTAAGTCTTCCCTATACAGAAATAGGGAGCCAAAGAGATTATGTGTTTTTGTATGCCAACCCGAAAGATAGCGGCGCACGGGTTCCCTCGATCGAAAGCCAATGCATTTTCCCATAGACTTTTGGAAAATCGCTAAAAATTAGCTCTGTGTTTAACAAAGGGTTATGACACTTACACGTTTTGTCTATCAAGATAATCTTTACACGTTGACACCACATTTGTTACTTCTGAAGCCGAAATACAATCGGCAGAAGTAAAAAGCTAACACAATGCTATCAACAGACAACACTTAAGGTCGCTCTAAATCAACGTCACCACCACCAAGCCTCCGACAACTCTTTCAAACTTTATTAAAAATGTGTTCTGGTGAGTAATTACTCCGTGAATGAATCCACATCTCCGTTTTAAGAGATTTGTGCCCATGTTGCAATATTTTGTGAGCTTTATATGCGTGATGACGTCTAACGTCCCCGCCGTTAGCAACCGCCGTTTTTAAGACACAATAAGGAAATTCCAAATTCCCATTCAAAATACCCATAGACATTGGAGCCATGCAACCGGAAGTCCTAAAATGTTAACTCGCTCCCGGGTTTTGAATACAAAATACGTCATCTCTGAGCCTCCCCATTAACACGTTGAACTGTGATATTAAGTGAAATTAACATTTCCCATAGGATTAGCTTCTAGGGAACAATACAGTGTGGCAGTGTATGTGAGCTGGTAGAAGCCCCTGCTTGGGTTGACAGACAGCTGTGCTGGAGAGCAGGGGAATTCTGGGTTATGTATGATTTTACAGACAGATGAACTGTGAATGTGGGACAGCAGTTTATTCCACCCCTCATAACCCCAGGAATGTAAAGGGTCCCATAAGAGAACAACACATTGTATCATGTTTATGCATGTATCTGTAAATAGTAATATTTGGCTATTTTAAAGGGATAGTGCAACCCCCCCCCAAAAAAAAGTTGTGTATCACTTTCTTTTTCCTGCAGAACACAAAAGAAGATATTTTGAAGAATTGGGAACAACACTGGCACCCCATTGACTTCCATTTTATGGCCACAAAACAACATTTTTTAGAATAACATCTGTTCTTTTCTACAGAAGAAAGAGACGTACAGGTCAGGATGAATAAACAATGACAGACTTTTATTTTTGGGTGAACTATCCCAAAAACATGCTTTTTAAGTCATTTTTTCCTGAGGCCAGGATTTAAAAAAATAATTGTTTAGCTTTACATTTCTTTGGATTGATTGTTTCACACAGTGTCGAGAGTTGAAAAACATTCAGTTTTAAGTAAAATTCTCTGCTTAATAAAGCAATAAACTCCAAGAAGCAGTGGGTTACAGTGCGAAGCAGAGTGCCTAAAACCCCCTTAGCTGTTATAAAATGCACTAAAACCCACTGCTTCACGGGGCTTATTGCTTTTATAAAACAGTTATTCCATATGCGTTGCAAGGTTTCATAAAATAAAGTAAATAAAATGATGTTTAGGCTAAGTAATGCTTAGAACTTGGCTCAGCCAATCAGAATCTAGGACCAGAACTGACCGTTTTATAATGTTCATTTTCATTCAGCTGACCAATCACAAGGACCGGGACAAATAACACACCAACCAATTGGCACATCCTATTTGTTCAGCCGTATGTCTATGAAAACAACGCAGAAGTTAATATTTCTGTCAGCAATCCATCTCTGTTCCAGATGATACCCCCAGAGTACAATAATAGTAATATTTGTTGACTAAGTTTAAACAGTCTGCGAAATCAGATAATAGTACCAAATTACTTCTGGAATATTACATATCATAGGAACCAAAGCGTACCTAAAAATACTCAAAATCGCCCACAGCCAGCGTTTTCAGAGTGGTTTGTGTTTTCAGCTGCTTAAAAATGCTTTGATGGATACACAGCCTTAATAAACTATTACATGCTTAGATACAGTACTGTACATCTTTCGACTGCTACATATTTGCAGTATTGCATTTTATTGTTAATGGCATAGTCTCTCTGTATGGACCCCTTGGTGTGTTTGTGAACTGTGCAAGTTTATATGGCAGTTATGAGGCAATCATTCTGTCCAATATATTGTGCTGCCTGAGCAGTATGCCCTCGCACTGCACTTTACAAATGACTTCCATTTTAAAGCGAATATTTTTTTAACATTTTGTCTCTACATCCTCAGGCAATCCTGCCAAAATTCGGCTCTTAAGATCTACTGGAAGCCAGTGTACGAAAGCATATAACAAATTACAACTCACCATTGACAGCGTAAGCTCTTCCAGTCTCCTCACACTTCACAGTCGCATCAGGAAGAAGGAGAGTGACATACACCCATCAACACATGCGCTTGTGCAGAGATTATCTCACTAAACAAACCTCTCCCTGCAAACAAAACACCTCCAAAATCCTGGTAGCACTCCAGCCTGTGCAAGAACAATAAAATCAATAAGGCTGCGTGATACACGCAAATGAGAAAGTGACAAGCTGTGGAGAGGTCAGAGGTCCGGTCTCTTAGACATGCTTGCATCTAGTTTAAAATGACATGTTAATTACTTTATTGCATTTAATTTGACATGTCCAACCAGGGGAAAGGGAAAGAAAACAATTCAGGAAACCCAACACTCGGGGTACAAATTGCTATCAGGTTAAAATGGTATGTGACAATTTATGTTACCCGCCCCAAAAGCAAACACAAAGAGAACAATGGTCTAATTTTTACCAATTAGTCAGTCAGTTTAAACCTCAGGCATGGAAATGTGTTTGGCATACTGCTGTATTGCCCATGAGGGACCACGTAACTGTTGTAGCAACATGCTGTATAAATAATAGAGGTTGCTAATGCACTTCAAATTAATATGTTTGATTAATATGTTCACGTGCCGGATTGATGTCACCAGGCATTGAATATACATCAGATTCAGAACTCATTTATTTGTTGAATCTCACAATACCGAATAGTCCATAATCAAGTTCTGTTGTCTTAGCATTTGTTGTTTAATTTGTTGTTACTTTATGTTCATTATTACTGTCACATCACATCCTCATATAAAGTTACTGTTTTCTCCTTCAGCAGATGAACTTGGTGTCATAGATCTCTGCCTATAGAGATGTGACTGTTCTGTGTAAATCATTAGCCACCAGCCAATGTTACTTAAATGATTTATCACTTTGGTGTCTCATCTTACAGGCCAAACCAGTGCTAGCGTTTCAGAGGTAGTTCTGTGTGACCCAACATCATGTGGCCAGTCTGCAGTGTCTGTGACATCCAAAAACGAGAAATGTGGCATGTTACATCAGGCTTCTTTGACAGTCTTCTGTGTTTCTCAGTGATTACAGTCACTAGTGAGTGGTTTGAGTTAACTGTGAACTGACACAGGCCATAATTCAGGGGAAGTATGATGTCATCACTGTTTGTAAGGATTTAGAGATAAGCCTCTGCAGGCAGTCATTGAGCTTATTCTGAGAAACAGAGTTTAACTGCAAAAGCTTGTGTTTCTCAAAGCACACTCAGAATTAATAACCGGCAGCTTTATAATTAAAGGGAAAGTTCACACTAAAATGAAAATTCTGTCATTATTTACTCAACCTCTTGTATTTTTAAACCTGTATGACTTTCTTTCTTCAGAAGAAGATATTTTGAAGAATGTTGCCGTACAACGGTGGTACCCATTCACTTCTATTGCATGCAAACCAATGCACGTCAATGTGTACCGTCATTGTTTGATTACCAACATTCTTTAAAACATCCTCTTTTGTGTTCTGCAGAAGGAAGTCACACAAGTTTGAAATGACGAGAGGGTGAGTAAATGATGACAAAATTTTCATTTTTGGGTGAACTATCCCGTTAAATTTCTACATAGAATAGTGAGCTTCATGTACTGTAAGCTCATATGTTTCAATCTTTTGGGTTTGCTTAGGACCCCAAGGCAGACCAGTCACTCTTCCTAAAACACGAAGAGCAGTCAATAAAGCATTTGTGCAGAGTGGGATTTCTTTTGTAAATTGAGATTTTTGGTGACAGTATATTGGTGTTTGATAACTTTAGGGAATGCATAGTTAACAATGAGAACTAAAGTTTCTCAGCATTTATTAATCTTTGTTAATGTAAAATTAAACATATTATTAATGCTTAAATTAACACGAACTAAGATAATACATGCTGTAAGATTATTTTTGACTTGTTAACAAGTTCAATTACTAATGTTAACAAATACAAACTTATTGTAAAGTGTTACCACTTCATTTTAAGTCAGAGCTTATTCATTTGTAAATATAGTTGCTTACATAAAACTTCACGTTTATTTGTTTAGCAGATCTTATTATTGTCAAGAAAATGTAACTTTTTAATTGTTTACTGCTGATCTCTCTCATATTATATTGGAGCTATTGGATATCATAATAAATTAACTTGGAATTAGGAGACACATTACAGGCACATGTGTGCTGTCACTGTGAAATAAATAAGCTTAACTCTTGCTAAAAGCCTACATTTATCCAACAGCTCAGATGTAACCAATTCTTGAACAGGATTCAGCCTCTGTGTGGGGCTGTTAATGTTACTTTGTTATTTTGAGTGTGGCTGCGAGTATTCTACTGTCTATTGAGATCAGGATTATTCTATCCCAATAGTTAGAGACCTCATGCTGCCAGCAGCATTGGCAAGCGATGGCAATATTATGGCCGCGGCGCAGCGAGCGAGCTGCAGGAATGCACTAGATTAATGACCGATTTAACAGATACTCTCATCCGCTCCCAGGCACCTGCTCAAGGGGCTCTTGCTGGACCAGGCACAATCGAACATGATCTCTGTTAAATTCTCCCCGTAGTCCTCTTTGGCTGGGCTCCATACGGTGCTACCTGCTTGAAGTAATCTCACTCCTGAACTTGCTTTGGATGCCCCACGAGATGGGTCTTAACAGTAATGTGTTCTGCACATGTGCAGGAGTGGAACTGGACACGTTGGTGCTGGAGTTCTCGAGCAGCAGGGGTCAGGAGAAGCTTCTCAGCAGGGGAGGGAGGAGAATGAGGATTAGGAAGAATTCTGGATAAAACAGATTGTGCACTGTTTTGCTTGATTCAGATGGGATATGGGATTAAGTGGAGCAGGAAACAGAATATGCAGTAAAATCACTCCCTCACATTTTCCTATCATTGTGAATTTTCCATTGGATTAATTTTTATAATGAGTTGATACTCTACTCCAAAACATAACCCTTACAGAATGTTTTGGCATTTTACATTTGCATTTAGACATATTTGAGTATGTTTATTAAACCATTGGCAGAGATGATAGGGATGAAATCACAATGGAGCAAACAATGTAGCTGAGGGTAAAACACACACCAGCAAATATGCAGTTGCAACTCACAGAGCCTTTTACCTTCACTGCTTGAATAAGCTGCTTACATGCTCAAGTGCAAACATGCTCAAAAAGATTATTTGCTCGGTGTCCAAATCACCGGCTTCTCTATAGCCTCTGGGACTGTAAGTATAGCTGCTTCAAGTAATTATTATTAAAGACCGAAAAAAACAAGCACTGTAGCAATGTACAGACTCGTGAGAGCCACAAGAGGACAAATAGGGTGGAAATGCAGGGTAAAAGGGTAAAAGCCACTAAAGAAGATAGAGAATAAGGAAATAAGAGAGGGTTTTACTCCGTGCCAAATGTGGGTCAAGCATGACCATGACCTTCCCATTCTGCAGATGTTGTGCTCTTTGAAGCACATTCTCACCATCCTAGAGGGAGTCTACTAACACAGGTGTCGACACACTCTCTCGTGCCCGGTCTCCGTAATTTACAGCGAAGGCATGCCTGAGGGAGTCCCGGGAGAGGAGGTATTCCCTGTCAGAATGAGGTCCTGGCTGCCGGCAACAGCCGTGGTCTCCAGCGATGAGAAGCGATGTAAATAAAGTTATGAGCATTGAACAGAAAGAGGCCCCTCAATTGTCTCTTATATCCACCTTATTTTTGAACGTGGACGTAAACGACATGACGTTCTTCCGTTTTGTGTTAAGACTTCCATATTATTAGCCGGCCGGGGGGAAAACATCCAGATTCCCTTCCAATCCACAAACCCTTCAGGCCAACAAGCTTTGAGTTGCATGTTCTGCACTAAGAGCCCAACTCATCATAAATGGCCCCTGCAGCCCCACAAACTTCATGCCTGTGTGAGGCTCATTCAAGCTGCTGAATCATGAAGTGTTTTAAAAATGGTGTCATGATCACCCCGAAGACTGATGTCTTGACATTACCACTAGGGGGAGATGGTGAGCAGGCGATGACAAAGATATCAAAATAATGACCAGTGCATCAAAACACAAATAAAACAATATATTTATAAATGTGGTTTATACAACATAACCTAATGTAATATAACTGCATCTCAGAGCAGATGAAAAGCTTGATAGGTTTGTTGTAATGATGTCATACCTTGTGAGAAAGTCATGTCCTCAGCTGTTTTTTTTCTCAGGGTCACAAAACACAATCTGCCCACTTTTCATCTCTGAACTGATGGCAGGCTTAGAGGGATCACTCTTGTTTTTTAATAATACCTTTGGAAGACATGGTAGCCGCAGCACTCCCTTTCTTTAATCTTTCTTTCCGGTGACATGAAATCCTCACTATTGTCAAGTGCACGTGTCGTGTCTTCGGTTGCCTCAGAAAACATTGTCCATGTCCTGCTGTTGTGAAGGCTCACCCGTGTAGGTAAATAAATAGTCTAGCCATCACTATTAGTATGTCTGCATACAGCTGTTAATATTCAGTACAACTGCATGAATGCAAGTGCAAAATAGGTTATATTCATACAGTATTTTTTTTAAAACAAATAGTTGATATCTAACTTGCATGCCAGACAGAATATTGCATTTTTTCTCATTCAAAAGATTTCGGTGTCAAGATTTATATGTGATACACACACTTGACAGCCTACCAATGTATGTAGTAAAACGTTCTGTATTACCCCACTACAGCATCACTCCCTGCTTGATGGTGAGAGAAAACCCAGTGCGATTGATCCTGGAGTGAGGAAATACACTTCTTGCTCTAGGCAAAATAACAAAACTCTACTTCCAATCCACACTGCTCATCTGAGAATGCAGAAAACATGGACAGAGTGATACAAACAGGAAAACGTCCCAGTGCTATTATACTAAATATCAGCTTTTTTAAATCTGTCACTTGGCTTGACTTGTTCGCCTTTGTTACTTACTAATAAAAACTTTTTTGATTATTTTTTGTATTTTATTTTTTACTTTTTAAAAATGTTTTTAAAGCTCCAATATTAATTTTTTTGAAGGATCTATTGACAGAAATGTAATAGCATATACATAACTATGTCTTAGAGGTGTATAAAAACCTTACATAATGAAGCATAATGTTTTTTATGTTAGAATGAGCAATTTCTATCTGCATACACCATGGGTCTCCTTGCATGGTATTCAACCTGTTGTTTCTGCAGTAGCCCTAAACAGACAAACTGCTCTACAGAGCTTGTTTCGCAAATTCATAACCTCACCAATGGATGCCACGGAATTACACACACTGCCCTTACAGAAAAGACACACGAAATTCACATGTGCAAAAAACACATGTGATCACATGTGAAATGTGTGTTTTTGGAACATTTTGGTGAGAATTCCATGTGAATTCCCATGTGAAACACATAGGATAACACGTAAAAACCCATGGGATAACATGTGTGACATGTCTCCACATGTGATCACATGTTCTTCACGTCACCACATGTTGCACATGTTGCACATGTCATCCCATGGGTTTTTACATGTTATCCTATGTGTTTCACATGGGAATTCACATGGAATTCACACCAAAATGTTCCAAAAACACACATTTCACATGTGTTTTTTGCACATGTTAAACACATGTTGTATACATGTGATCACATGCGAAAACCATGTAAAAAACGTGTGAAATTCATGTGTCTTTTACCCGTAACCATAGTATCTCTGTCTGAAGAAAGGCCACACTGTATATTCAAAATAATTAATTTTCCAAAAAAACCTTTTCCCCATAAGCCCCATATGTAAGTCCCAACATAATTCTTTACTTACACATCTGTTAGATAACTGTTTAATATTTTACTTGGACTCAGAACTCGATTACTATAGAATGTTTTTTATGGAATCTGAGATTCCACCTATAATTTTACATTTTAAATATTTTTTGTGACTCATCCAGTTTTTGAGAGGACATTAAGGTGCGTTGCATAGTAAAATTTCACAGTTACATGTTTTTTCATCCGACAGCAGTAATCTATTGATAAGAGATTAAATATTAAGCATCATTCCTTCTTGTGCTGTATCTTTAAAACTCCTTCGTTTCAGTGACGATAAGAGATTCTGTTCTATCCATTCACACTTTGTTTATAGGCAAGATTTAAGAATAAGAGCTCAGGTGTCAGTCTGACACCATTCAGTGTTTCCCCAACATAGTATCATCCCATTCTGCTAATCACTTCTGAAGTACTCTTTAAAAGAGCTAATGCATACTAAGCGACTGTGCCTCATTACAGAGTGGTTATAGTATCTCTATAAACCAGAATACTATTAGCACATGTGAGTTCTGACAATGATGAGAAGAACTGCTGGAAGACACACAGCGCACCCTTAGGCTTATTGAGGTTGATGGGGCGGAAGAAACGATCTTGCAGCTAAAAAAATCTCTCAGACAAAGAAGGTCCAGGTGTCAAAAAGTTAACTTTATTTGCTCGAGTCAAACAAAGTGAGATGTTCCAAGTCATTTGAAAACCAAGTGTTTTCCAGTCTGCAGTTATAGTAAAACTTCTGAAAGGTGGTCCTTTCTAAAACCAATCAGGTAAATTCCCGTTATATCTTATTATTATTAACCAATTGTTGATTTTCTGTCACCAATAAATCCCAAGCAACAAGATGCGTATTTATTCGTTGTAGGCTTGTTATTACCTAATTTTTAAAAAAAATGTATGCACAATGGTAAAGATTTGCATACAATGGTCTCCTCATATGAAATCATCAAACATCACTGGACTATGCCCGTATCTTAGTTACTAGTGGTCTGTGGAAAGTACCTAGGTTTCCAAACTCTCAACTCTTGAGCTCTTAGGCCGCAGGTTTCTAGGCCTCTGAGCCATTACTGGATTTTACATTGGTTCATAGTGCTCAAATGTGCTCTTAAACATGCTTAAAGTGACATTTATACGAACAATCATTGATTACAGGTACAGATTGTATCATTACATCATCAAATCATCATCATAAACCTACTTATATGCAATCATTCGTGGTTAAGTGTGATTTCAGATCAATCCCACTAACACATCTATGTCTAGTAATGTTCCTAAGAATACTTCTTAATACTGTTTAGGTATTTCTAATTTGTATAATAACTGTGGTGAATAACAGTGCTCAATTCATGTAAAATGTATCTTGTTTGTGGCCAAAAGTGTTCAGAAATTACACAATAAGGTGTACAAACAGGTGATGTTCCTCTTCCAGGATGATTTGGCAGCCATAGAATTTTTCAGGTTGTAGGGATGTAAATGCTTAGGTTACGAGAACTTTCATCCTCCACTTTAAATAATATAAAACATATTCCAGAGCATATGATGGAGCATTTATCTGTGTCTACTTGTTATATGTGAATATAGCAAGATTTCCATATGGTTGATTGAAGCATCTGAACTGGGATGCTCTTCGGCTGTGTGTGTGGGTGTGTGTGGGTAACCCTTGGCCCCTGGTGCAGTCTCTAATCGATCACGTCTGCTCCTGCTGTTTCATCTGCTGTTTGGCTGGGCTCGCCTGGCCATGTGGGCTTTATAGGGTTCATCCAAACCGAAGCCCTGACACAGCAAGCAGCCAGAGGGCAAGGGATCCAGGGCTGGGAAAAAGCTTTACGTTAAGGGACAGAGCATTCGAGATGCACAGTGCTGGAGTGTGCAGCTGCCAGCAAATCTGCAAGACTCAGATAGTGTTTAAACTCTATGGGATACTTCTTATTTCTTACATTGGCTCGTATTTTTAAACCACAACCAGTCCTACAAGAAGGGATGTGTATTAAAGCTGTAGGAAAGTAGGTTCAATTATTTGAAGTATTTAAGTCAATATTTGGTTTTGACACTAATGACTCTCATTTGAAAGTAATAATGTAGTAAGTGGATAAAGGTTGTTGGTATCTGCCAGCGTTGATGCAGGAGCTATAACGTAGTGAGAGGCATGTTAAAGTGCAGCACGTGGGCGTAGGGTCAAGGGTGGATGGAGGTGGGGGTATAAAGCCAGGGCTCTATGCTATGGATTTGCCTGTTAATAGTGCTGCCTTCCTCCTGAACTTCATTCAAAGTCACTTAACTTGTGAAGGGTCTCCATCCATCATATGTTTCTTCAAGAACTGTTCCTCCAGAGTCCTCATCTAAAGTAAATCAACTTCACTATACATCCTCACCACTGCCCTTTATTACACAATTGTCTGTCAGTAAACTCTGACCTCAAATCAGCAGGTTTTAATGATCTAACAAATATCATGCACAAATTCCAAATGGTCTGTAATGTAATACAGTGATAAAGTGATAAATAATGACAGCTCCCTAAAGGATTTTTTGTTGCATCATTTACAGATGTTTATAATGTGTCATATCACATTGTCTACAGGCATTTAAATATTTACAGAGTAAAAGATGATGTCATGTCTCAGGTTGCTCGTTCATAATGCTGTTTGCCTTCACTGTGATTAACAGACGTGTAACTCCAGGACTGTGCGGCCATATCAAAAGTTGTCGCTCATTCTGAGCAATCAGGGTGGAAAATTGGAGACAAGAGGCCTGCCCGTGGCTTTCCAAAGCTGGGCCAACGTGCAACAACCAACGCATACTGTCTGTGAGCCCTTTCAAAGTGTCCTCAGATCACAGTAACAATCCCTATTGTAACACATCACTGGAAAACAAGTGTCATCTCTTTCAAATATGCGATTACGCAAGCACAGGAGTGGGCTGTGATGAAAACATTACATTTTATGCATGTCGCTAAAATGTCTCGTGGTAGGGGTAGAACTACTATGGTCTTCTACCACAATAAAAGAAATCTAAAGCTAGCATATGAGTGATCACTTTGGTGTTCACTGAACACTACTCCGTTTAAAAGGCTCATCAGAGCCCATAAAAGATCATTTCAAAACTATTTTTTGTTTTTCTGAATGTACTATTTATAGGTATGTGTTTAGATAAAATTATCATTTTTGTTTTCATTCTGTAAACTACTAACAATATTTCTTCCAAATTGTAAATAAAAGGATTGTTTCTATTTGCATTTTTTTTGTTGCAGAAAATGAAAACCGGAGAAACAGGTCAAGATAACAGTAAAGATGCTCTGTCTTTTTTCAGATCTCAAATACTACCAAGAAAACAAGTTAATAATCACTTTAAAGCAATACAACAGTAATATTTGTACAATATTTTTATTGTCTCCGAGGCTGTATATTAATATTAATTTTAGCCCTTTCTCCAGCCAGTTTTATTGGGTGAGGGATGTGCACTATTGAAATGTCATTTTCTCCAAACTTTCAAAGTATAGTCCAAACACTCACACTATTTTCCAGTATTTTCTTAAAAATTGTTGTGATCCCGGTCACCTCGGGGTTGTGTCTTGTGTATGTGTGTTTGTTTTGTCGAACACGTGGAGTACCGTTTGACAGCTCTCCACATGTCCAGTGTCCGCGTCACTCGCCCCGCCCCTGTCAGGCTTTTTTCACATAACTCACACACCTGTAGTCGTTTCCCGATCAGTAGTTTCCCCTGTTCTATCATTAATTCCTCACCTGCAGCCCCTTCCCGTCATTTAGGCTTTTCCTATTTTATCCCTCTCATCTTGTATGTTACAGCAGTTCTCCTGACTATCTTAGCTTTAGTTTTCTAGTCACAGTCAGTCGTAGTTTCTGGTTCTTGGTTATATTCCTTAGTCCCTAGCCTTCGCTCCTGAGCAGTAGTCTTAGCTATTAGTTCCCTTTTGATTTCTTTTGTCTCCAGTACCTTGCCTCGTTTCTATTAGTTTTCTTTTGTACCCCTCATTAATTCTCATTGGTGTCCCGGACCTCTCGACGGATTTCACCCCGGCATCTCACCACCAAGTGGTCTACTCTTCTGGCTCTTCTATACCAGGCATCTCACCACCAGTGGTCGTCTCTCTAGAATCTTCAGGTCTAGGTTTCTCCCCGCTTCCTGCTCTCTCTCCGTAGGGCAAGGTCTCCCAGAGTGGTCCTGCATGTGCTCATCCCCGCAAGTCTTGTCGGGTTGAGGGCTCTCCCCGCGACCCCCGTGGTTTCTGCGGACTGGTTCGGTGGTGTCTGGGGGACCGTTTATTCTCTTCTTGGTGGACTATTCAATAAATTGCCATTTACCTGCACTTGAGTTTCATCTCCTTTGTGAAAAGTCATGACAAAAATAACTTAGGCTGCACCCTTTAGAAAACAAATGCTTGATTGGCTCAGCTGTGACAGACAGAAGAAAATGGATATTTACTGCCATTACTGAGGACAAACATGTCTGGGCGCGTTGTGCTCGTGTCTCTCACAGTTTTAACTGGGAAAATGTTTGTGGATGATGTCTTAATTGATGACTTTTAAATTTACACCCCTGCTCTGTCAGATGTAACTTGACTTAAATGTGAAAATGTCTGCTGAGATGAGAAGTGTGGGTTTGAGATAGTTTTCAGCACATTGTGCGTCCATGTGTTTTTATTCATAAATCTGCTTCAATGCTTCTGTTTAGACAAGAGTGATAAAGGCTTTCAGCGAGAGAAATTAAGCTGATGACAGAGTAATTTACAGTGTGAGCCAGGGACCAGTTGTAATCTTCATTTGTGGGGGTGGAATTATTGTTGATCTCCTTGGCTATTGCCTTAGAAGCACACACAAATATTACCAGGTGAAACTGCATTATATTCAAAGCCCCTGCTAACTGCAGAAGCAAAATAAACATGCTTGATTTATCACCTGAGAGGAAAGAGCTTAGAAACGATACACTGTAGAACAAAGTTGGACACAACAGAGGCAAATTGCATTGGTGTTTATCACCAGCTGTCTAGTTAAATTCTGAGTGGTTTGATCGGTTTAATTCATTATGAGCTTCAGATGATACACATCCTTTAGATTAAAGGATTACAGACCGAATTATGTGTGCGCACACATGAATTTGTTTGTTTTTAAATGCATGTATGCGGTGACGTGTGCTTAACATGGTAGTGCAGTTTACTCTAAGATTTCCCTGTTGATAAACAGCATATGCTGGTTTGGTATGTTTTGATGCTGGTTTGTGCTGGTTTAAACTGGTCATGTGCTGGTCAAACCAGCATCAAAACATATGTTGTTTTTTTCAACAGGGTTGTTTCATTTATTTAACAAAAAATAGTTTATCCCCCCATTCCAGTCAAGTTTCTTCAGAAACATGTTGATTGAAGGCTCAAACATCACATTCAGCACTTGAACCAGTTGGAGTGGTGAATACAACGAGAAAAGTAAATCCACGCATTGTGTAAAAAAGATCCACCATCAATTGTGCTCAGGGTTTTTGTTCTCTTTGAAAGAGAGGATGCAGAGAGGATGTTCATGACACACCTCCGGGGAAATCACGGCCTCCTTCACACCAGATTTGGCACACTAAAACCTAACCCTACGGAAAGTGAACAAACATTCTTTGTTTCCATGTATTGGTTGAGGTTTAAAGGAGAGTGGATATTGGCAGAGAATGACAGAAGAGAGAGAAATACCCAAATAACCAAGGGATGAAAAAACAGAAGAAGATGTGCAGGTGCTGTGGAGTTATGAAACATTATCTGCTCAGTAGACTGCACCTGAAATCTCAGGCTCTTTAGGTCGGTGTAGAAGTTTCTCTTTAGTGAGCTTTGTGGTCAGAAATACTTCACCCTCAGACTTATGGAACCTGAGAAAATTATTCACAGCACGATGACCCATAACAGAACTCCTCCTTTATTTTCTTAAAGCTGCAGTTTAAAAAAAGAGGCTACAAATTCACCTAGTTGTTTCAGCTTGGTAATAAATAAAAATAAACAGACAGAAAGATATATGAAAGAAATTAAAGGTTCTGTGCATGAGCTGTGTCTTGTGGAAGCTTCGTGGATCTTAATGCTCAATCTTTCAGATAATGAGGTAGAATTTATCCTCAAATTTGGATTTTGAAACCTGAAATTTATATATTAGATCTAACTTCTCTTTCCTAAATTTAGCCTGGAATACATATCCTGTATATTCAGAAATATTCTTACTGAAATAAAGTAGACTTTTATGATAGCCCCCAAATCCGCTTTAAAGTTGGGAGTTGGTGGAAACAACACTACCGTCCCTCAATGACTTGACAGTGTAGAGAGCGTATTAAAAGAAATAGTTCATTCTGAAATTACAATTCTGTAATATTTGCTTACCTTCATGCTACTGTTTAGGCTTTTCAGTAATCATTATGTCACACTGTTATGTTCCTCGTGTAACTCATTAGCTGACAGTCTATTGAAAATATGTATGCACAAGTGGAAAGGCAAATTATTGGTTAAAGAAATTTAAATTAAACATTGTGCTTAAATCTCTCTCAGTTTCATTGTTGTATACAGCATCTAATGTGAAGTGTGCGTTCAGCCAAACCAATCCTAACTGGACCCCAGCCATAAAACACTCGACCCCTCTTCACCACATGTTCCTTAAAGTAAATGATAATAACACAGCCCCTAAATATCTGTTTTTTTAGTTTAGTGGTGTGCAAATAAGCACATTTAAATAAACATCAAGGGTAATCGCTCAACCCATAGACAGGGCATACCACAAACTAGAGGAATTACCCATCTCACCATAATCAGGGATAAAAGTTTTCCTAAAAATACATTATGCTTACTCCTCTTATATTTTGGCTCATTTTGTGTTCTACAGTATTTCTCCCTCTTATTTTCAACCTCATGATTTTTACCTAAATAGACGGTGGCCAAAGGAAAAGTGAAGTGAGTGAAGGCTAGGAGGAGTATGTCCTGGCTGTGTTTGGTGAATTGAGCTTGTTGGGGAGTTCTGATGCCTGTCACGTCCTCCTTGATGATCAATGCACTGCCATGTGGCACAGCCAACTCAATGTTTTGCAGAATGATGTGTCATATTGGTGCCAATCCATCTGGCCCTTACAGCTTCTGAGTACACAATTTGTTAGCATTGTGTACTTGTGTTATTTTTTTTAGGTAAGAATGTTTTCGGGATAATAATTACACAAGATGTATTTGGCTTTTTGTGACATCATGTGATTTCTTTTACTAAATTCTTGTGGACAAGAAACAATGTCAGACTATACATTGTTTCCTGATGAATAATCACTTTTGGTCTTTTATGATGTGTGTGATGTCACAGGTGCGATTCCACCCAGCAGCATCCCACCAAGTTGTTCCAAACCTGTATAAATTTCTTAATACAGAAAAAGATATTTGGAAAAAATGTTAGCATCTGACATTTCTGGGACGTAATTGACTACTATATTAGGAAAAATGGTAGTCAAAGAACTGTTTGCTTTCTTGAATTCTTCAAAATATCTTCTTTTGTGTTCAACAGAACAAAAAAAATTATACAATAATTTTACTAGTAAAATGATGTCGCAGAAATGTCAGTTTCTAACATTTTTTCAAATATCTTTCTCTGTGTTCATCAGAACAGAGAAATGAATACAGTAAATGTAAATGACAGAATTTTCATTTTTGGATGGAGTATCCCTTTAACATCACAGATGTGACAGAACCTGTCGTGGAGGACAGAAACAAAATTAAAATTAAACATGCCCACCGTGATTTACGTATTACCAAATAACCCTACGACAAAAGTATTCTGCCAAAATATTGAGTCGAATTTGTACGGTTTCTTTTTTCCACAAACGCATATAAAACTGATTTGGGTGTGTTCATATAAATCATTTCTATCTGGGAGGTGAGGCTGCTTTATGTGATACAGAGTGCTCAAACATTTCTTTGTCAATGGACCCATAGCACTAATAAGTGACAGGCAGCTCCCACAAACACAAAGCTTTGCTTATCCTCTGTAAGGCATGAATCCAAATTCATTTTAGTAATCCCAAGCAAATATTCCCCACAAACCTCACAGTGTTCATCAAAGCTTCCGTGGTGATTTCTGGGAGAGCTCTGGAACTTTTGATCTGACCCTACGCCCAGTGCATGCTGATAGACATAATGCTCTCGGGGGAAAAGTAATACATCAGATGTATTTACACAATCAAACGCAGTGTGAGAGTGAGCTCATGCTACTCACAATTTCAATGGGACAACTTTCTCTACATGCACCTTTGTGTGTGTGTGTTTACACAGAGGTGTGGGGTGTTAATTATCCTGTCTCCACGTGTGTGTGTTTTTCTTGCTTTGTTAAGCTTTACAGCCAATAAACGTGTAGTTCTCTAGGAGTGCTGGGCTTTGATGGTGTGCTGTTAATATTCCCTGTTCTCGTCAGTGTTGTGCAGGACTGTGAAACATGGCTATGATGAGAGGTTAAGACCTCTCTACTAAAAGCCATTACATGCCCGGTGAGAACCAGCAGCTGATTTACTCTCAGGGACACTTTTTAATCTCCCATTTTATTTCGTTTTCTCATTCCCTCACTCATTGGCTTCTGTGTGCATGTTTGCTCTGGGCACATACTGTCTATTTTGTTCGGAGGCACATTCCATGTTTATTTCAGCCAAACATCAGAGGGAATAAAGACACAACAAACCAAAGGGAGCCCATTTGGATGGTTGGGTGGTAATTTATGGCTTCGTAAATATAGCAGCAGATCATGATGCGGTCCAGAAGGCATTACGGAGCCGAGCTGTTGACAGTGAGCGATTGGATACGCTTTACCCTACCATTATTCAAAAATGTATAGTCTCGGTACATCCCGTATGCCATATCGGCTCTGACTTTACCCTGTGCTGATGTGGCATAATCGTGTTACCCACAATTCTTTGCTGGTCCTCATGAGCTATGGGGAATTATATCGTGATGGGGGGGTGGTCTTTATGCATTTGTGTCCTTTGTGAACAGTGTGTGTCGTACATGTGGTTTTATTGGATAACAGTTAAATCTGAGCCGTTGGTTGCAATTCGCAACCTCGCCGCTAGACTTCACTGACTGGTCCTTTAAGAACAACGGGTTGGTGCAAAGTAATATTCACAATTTATGAATGGCCATAATGAACATACTTCATCCTGGATAACTTGCTGACTTGCACAGCACTCTTTCTGACTCTTTCCGGACACAAATTGTCATCATCTGATAGTCACCGAGGGGTATGAATCCCTTACATTTGCACCTAGGATGAGAATGAGGTAATGCTCTTTATTCCCTAATAATAGAGCTCTCAATGAGGGGGAAAAGAGTGGGGAAAATAGGTCAGAAAGTCCCATTGTATGATGGGTAATTGGAGATCCTCACATAGTCACTGCCAACTTCTCTTCACACCAAAAAAGGCAAACTTGAATGGCTGATTGTGGTTAGCAGCGGTGGCTTTGCTTTTGATGGAACCCGGCTAGCTGTCTCCTGTTCACAAGCGAGACCATGTCACAGCGTGTCCCGTCACGCCTGTCTCGCACCTCCACATGTCAATGTAAGTTAAATATTTATCCGCCTAGACCCTGTTTAAGCAACTTTATAAGAGCCCAGTTGACTTTGTTTTAATGTGTGAGAGGAGCACAAGCTGTGTTGTGGTCTTAATCTTTGTGTTTTGAAAGCATGTGCATTTTGATGCGATGTGGATCATATGTTATGCGGTTGCATGTAAGTGACAAAGAATGCAGGTCTCTGTGTCACTTGCAGCATTATATGAGACATGAGTCTCTATCCATATCTTTGTGAATTTGCACCTGTCTCATATGTAAAAAAGAGTAAAACCCATATACAGTTTATTGCATAATAACCACTTTTTATTAACTCTCTAATGAAGGTAAAGAACTCATTGTAAGAAAGGAAAAGTGGAGTGGCTGTCCGGGCAGAGGGTTTCTTTGAGCGGAGCACAGGCAGTGACTGCTGTCAATAGGCCTCCTGATGGGGTCTGGAGACGTCTCTTTAGCCTCCCTACTGGAGAAGAAAACCAACATGCCACTCGGCCCACAGCTGACGCTGCCTGCAGCTATTTGCAGGACCCCGTGTGAATGTAAGAAGCCAGAGGTGGACGGGGGCTAATTTGACAAAGTGAAAGCAAATCATCTTAGAGAGTGAAAGGAGCGAGTGAGAGAAGAATGTGTGTGTGCGTTTGTGTTGTTAGACTATTGTCAAGCCGGCCAGCAGGGGGCTGCATTGGGAATTCCCTAAGCATGCCAAAACGCATCCCTTCTTTTATTAGTCTGTCTAACCTTAGTCCTTTTCACCAGTGATCTTCTCATTACTGCTCTTCTTTCATTCGTTCCTTCTAACTCACTGACCCTTCCTTTGTTAAATAACTTGGCCAGCTAAATTTGAGAAAGTCATTTAAACTTGAGAACGTTGATTATGGTGAGCGAGCGTGATCACTAACTTGGACTTTAGCCTCATCTAATAAAAAAAATATATTGGAATGTTCACAGTTCACCATGGACACTTTATTTTTTGGACGAAAACAGTTCAACATTGTCTAACCTTGTACACAGAGCAATAAGCAACTGCAATGTACAAAACAGAATACACATACCAAAAACCTTTTGGCAGCAGAACGTGTTACATAAAGGATGTTGGTAACACTTTAGTGTCGTGATTCTGGCTCGTCGTGTCATGTCTTTCTTGATCTTGTGGTAGAATCACGGCAGGATCCCTTGTTATGTGTGGAGAGAGTCATTTTGACCCTGTCGGCCTTCGATACTCTCTCCGGTCTTTGTCTGTGTTNGGTGAGCGAGCGTGATCACTAACTTGGACTTTAGCCTCATCTAATAAAAAAAATATATTGGAATGTTCACAGTTCACCATGGACACTTTATTTTTTGGACGAAAACAGTTCAACATTGTCTAACCTTGTACACAGAGCAATAAGCAACTGCAATGTACAAAACAGAATACACATACCACAAACCTTTTGGCAGCAGAACGTGTTACATAAAGGATGTTGGTAACACTTTAGTATAAGGAACAATTCTCACTATTAACTAGTTGCTTATTAGCATGCCTATTATTAGCATATTGGCTGTTTATAAGCACTAATAAAGCACATATTCTGCATGACCATATTCTACGTCCCTAATCCTACCCAATGCCTAAACCTAACAACTACCTTACTAACTATTATTAAGCAACAAATTAAGAGTTAACTAAGCTAAAGTCGTAGTTAATAGTTTACTAAAACCGAGAACTGAACCTGAAAATAAAGTGTGACCATGATGTTTATAGATAGACATTATTATTACAGACAAGGTCTTTTGACAACATTTGTGCTGGTATTTGTGTTATCACTGAATGATGTTACAGCCAAACCAATCTAATAAAAATGCAAAGATGATGACATTTAGCGTTAAGAGATAAGGTCAGTTAAAGTGGAGATGTTTATTGAAAACATCTATGCTGATGAAATATTTTTGTGCCCACGCTCTACTATGGAACTTATTAGAGTAATAAGTAGTAAATCTTACTATTGGACTTACATCATGATTGTGAGCTTGTGTCCTTTTTGATGTAAAATAAAAAAATGACTTTTTGTGATTTGCATTTGTCAGTCCTGTATTTGAGTCATTATTATTATGATTGTATTAGAAAATACAGATGTCAATACAGAAATCATACCTGTCTCTGTGGTCCATAAATAGATGGCAGCACATTTTGATTTGCTTATGTATCTATTGGGTGGAGTTTTGGAGGGTGTGGTTGAAGTTTCAATCCACACCCTCCACACCCTAGACTTTAGTAAAAACTAAGGTAACTTATAGCACCTTTAAAATTTGGCAGCAGCTATTTACACTTAGTGTAAACAGAACCTACTGCTATTCAAACTTAGTGTAAATAGCATCTGTCCCTATTTTCACTTAGTGTAAATAGCATCTATTGCTATTTATATGATTTCTGAATTTCTTAGCGATATGCTATTTACACTAACCGAAAATAGCTGTATTTTCTTTGGATTAAGTAGAAATAGTAGTTAGATGCTATTTACTTATAAATAGTGGCAGATAACGTTACTATTTGCACCTCAGTATTGTTGTGCATTAAATAAATTCAATTCAATTTTATTTTATTTATATAGCACTTTTCACAATATGCATTGTTCCAAAGCAGCTTTACAGGAGAAAAAAAGAAAAACTGAAAAACACAGAAAAGGTCAAACACAGCACAGTGCTTGGTGTTTAAAGAACAAGCAAGATCATTCTAGTAAATAATATCTAATAAATGCAGTCTCCCGGTGAGCAAGCCAACGCTGCCCTGTGGCGAGGAACCCAAACTTCAATGATAAATAAATGGAGAAAAAAAACCTTGGGAGAAACCAGTCTCAGAGCTGAGCTGCACTCAGTGACTTTGATTAAAAGTTACTGAGTAAATGTTTATGAAAAATAGCGAGAGCTAATTAGTTGTGATTTAGGAAATTGCATTTGTTGAAACTCTTTCGGTCTAATTTTGTCTTATTTTGTGATCGATATCAGACAACAGAGGAATGTTATAAGCAGGGAAATTAGTAATGGCATAATGTAACTGAGTGCAGCTATAACTTCAAACTGTTGTGCTGTGATGTGATGTAAGTTTCACATTGAATATTGTAAATTTAGTAGTCAGTCTTTGCTCTTGGTTGGGGATGGAATTGCCTGAGCTGGAATGGTCAGATGGTCACTTTGCTCTTGGGTGGTGATGGAATTGCCTGAGATGGAGCTGGGATGGTCAGTCATTAAACATTATGCAATAATAACAGAGTGTAAATCATTATATTTATATAAAAAATATTAAAATGATGGCAACTTATTGAGAAATTAAAGCCCAACACCTACCCCTAACCTTACCCTAAACCTAAACTTTATGAATAAAAATGAATTTTAAATCTTAAATCAATTTTATTGAAAACAAATGCCTTTATGATCAGTAAGGTAATAGAAAAAGATTGAAGAGCATTTTCAGCAAGAAGTGAATTAGGACCCTGGTCTCCCATGCTAAACTACACAGTCTTTACACCTTACGCCACTGGAGTCAATGTTTGAAATAGCGTCATTCTTATACAACCCGGGCTATTTGTACTCATCGTAAATAGACACTCCGTTAAAATTTTACTTTTTATTACTTATTCGAAAAAGGAAATTTGAAATTCAGTTACGTTTTTAGGAGTAGCACAATACCACATTTTATGTTTAAAAGTAGCATTACTTAATATTGCATGTGGCGTTAAGTACTGGTTATTAAGAGAAGCATTATAATCATTCATCATGTTTGAGGGCTGAGTTGGAGGCTGTGTGAACCGGACAGCTTCTGGACGTATGAAAGAATTGAGTGCAGCTCAGGACAGCACTTCACCAGCAGACCATGGCTAATGGCAGTTTAACAAGGTATTAAAACATGGAGCACACACCATTATTTAGACTCAGACAGTCAGGAACAAGCTCTAACAAATCAGCTGAGAAAGGGACTGTCGGCTGTCCATTCATCACCTGAACGATGCTTCTGTGCAAGCTAAGTGTCTTTTCCATTGTTTATTTGTCGAGTCATTTTAATGTTCACTTTAGCTCACCTCTCGTAATCTTAAACTCAATAATAGCTCCCTCGGCAGCCTGTTCAGGGCTGAGATGGGCTCTGCCTCCTGGTGTGATCAAAGGCTAGCTTTATCCTCTAGAGGAGTGTAGGTTACAGTGCCATTCACTTTATGGGTGGTCAAGGGGTCAGATGTACTTGTAACTACATAGGAGATAAATCCTGAAGAGCAGCAAGCCCAGGGTCAACAGATAGGGTGTGATGTATGAGGCGAGTGGGGACGATACCATGTCCTCTGCTTTCATGAACCACCACGACAGAGATACTTGATGGTCACTTATCTGAACTGTCCATGTGGAGCCCTGAAATCTAAGCTCAATAAGGGGACCCAAAAAGGGAATACTTTGCTTTTGAGATCAGAATGCAGAAGATCGAAAGTCACAGATGTGAAAAAGTCAGAAATTATGTGGCTTAAAGGTCCAGTGTTTGAAATTTAGCGGCATCTAGTGGTGAGATTGCAAATTGCTACCAATGGCTCACTCCACCCCCCACCCTCCCTTTTCGAAGCAATACAGTGGCTGACACAGCACTAAGATGTTGTCACGTTTTCGCTTTGCTAAAGGAGATAACGTGTTTACGAAACACGCTCTGTAGAGAAGTTTGTCCGTTTAGGGCTACTGTAGAGACAACATGGCGTATTCCATGCAAGGGGACCCGCAGTGTATGCAGATAGAAATAGCTCATTCTAAGGTAATCAAAACATAAGCTTCTTTGTGTAAGGTCTTTACACACCTCTGAAGACATAGTTATGTATATTATACTGTATTTCATAAATCATCCCAAAAACATACACACTATACCTTTAACTGGGAGAGGATGGCATTAGCAACATCAAGGTTGTGGGTTTAATTTCCAGGAAAAGCACATACTGATAAATGTAAAACCTAAATCTTCCTTGCTTTGAGTAGAAGTTTCTGCCAAATGCATGAATGTAAATGCTGATAGTCTATTAAATTATCATTTTTCTTTATACCATTGTTGATGGGATTGTGACAAAAGTTCCAGATGTGTTGATGGTAACTGCATGGTTAAGTAATTCCATGTTTTGTGATGGCATTACAGTTGTATATCTCTTGTTATTAGTTTTTTCTTTGAACTGTTGAATTATGGTAAAGTAATGCAAACCCAAAATGCAGTGGCCATTCTGCTTCACAATACATTAGCGCATGCATTATTTTCCAATAATTCAGTCTGTTGTCAGTCATTCCCTGCATAAAAGATTTGTATCAGATTGGGCATTATATTTGTACAAAAATGCTGAGATTTTAAATAAATATAAACTTTTATGAAAATGCCAAGAATGCTTTGTTTGATGTTGCACCAAACTGTCTCATGGCTCACCATGGCGGTACAGAAATGACAGTTCTACGCAGCTATTTTTACCGTATTTGCTCGTCAGCCTATTTGACACAGAGTAAAATGAACCACAAATGTTGTATCTTTATCTTGATTATTGTATTTGGAGTGTCAGTGTTGCCACTCCTTATCCCCAGGCTCTCTCTGGTCATTGTGGTTAGTCAAGAAAGAGGCTTCAGAACAAATTACTGCCTGTTCCTCCAGCCTCCACTACTGCAATTTTTATATTTCCACACATGGAGGAAAAAAATAACCAAAACAACAATATTTAGGCTGCAATTACTGGAGAGTAAAATTCTATGTCTGACAGCGAGTGAAGGATGATGGTTTCGAACGGTCAAACACGCCACTCAGGAGATTCTTCTTTTGCAGACCGCTAACACTAAAAATAAAGTGAGCTGGTCTGTTTGCTCACTGCAAACAAGGACACAATGGAGGCTCGCTGTGAGGTCTACATTAATGCTCTTTAAACCGGCATAAATCAGATGGTAATAGGATGCGGAGTGTTTACCGCTTGAGTACATTTGTGAGCTTTCATATACGATAAGCCTTGGCCTTTAAAACAGTACAGGAACTGAATAAATGAGCATATAGGTGTGTGTGTGTGTGTTTGTGAGTGTAATTGATAGATCACAGTGAAAGTCCTTTACCAGCAGACTCCCAGGTGCCTCCTTTCCCACAAATGATCTTCCTCTTACACCTAAAGCCTGTAGGGCTAAAGCCCACCTGTGGTGATACTTTACACAGGTACTCCAGACAGAAACAGCATGTGTCACAGTCTTTCTCTACATCAAAAAACACAAAATTTCAATTTAAGTGTGCATTATTGGCATGACAAATAGTCAAAAACATACAAATAATGCAGAGCAAATTGACAACTTAAATTAGCAGAAAAATACAAGAAAATAAAACAAAAAAATAAATTGAATGGGGCGCATCAGAAAGATTGTGACAGGAGGACATATATGGAGCTTCTAGAAAAATCTAGCAACTTACTTCTACAGACTTTGATATGTGACCAAACGCTGAATAACATTGTTGTAATTTGAGATAATTTTAAAGTGATTTGCTGTGAGATTGTGGTTTGTGACGTCAATTTATAAAATTGTAATTTGTGAGTTCATATGTTTAATGTTTAATATGCCCGGAATGGTGGCTGGAGGTCTAAGAATCCTGGACTACAAGAAGAACCGCAGGAGTAGGGTAAGCATAGGTATTGTGTATGTATATACTCTAGTGTCATGGTTTTTTGTATTAAATACAGTAACAGACAATCTTCTTGTGCATTACTTGTGCTTAAGACACAAAAAGGGCTGCTCATGTAGGTTTAAATCTTGTGTTTTGTTTTTTAAACCCATTCTCTGTCTACTTTGTCTTTCACTGCTCTGTACAATGAAGATAACAACTTTACTGCCTCTATACTGGATGTATTCAAATAAGTCCATCATAGGGATGAGGCACTTAAGATTTTATGGTTCCATACTGATGGCTTTTAAAAGGAGACGGATGAGGGGTCTTGATCCCATAAGCAGTCATTAGCTAGTCTTATCAGATGCTAAAGATTGTTTAATATAAATCCAAGTCTTTTTCTCCTGTCTCCTTTCTAAGCAGTTCCCCCCACACACTTGCGCTAACACTGTTTTGATGTACTATGTAGAAAAAAAGTGATGCTTTTTCAGCAACCTTGGTTCCAGCAGTATTTTGCACATTTATTTCTGAGAGGGATTTTTTATATTTTTAAACCATGAACTAAACCAGCTCTGACAATTAAAACTTCGATTAAAAGGAAGACAAAAAAGGGTTGAAAATCTGCAATGTGGTTGACGTATTACCAATGATTTAGGCCTAACTCATTTCTCTTTTACTAAGTATAAAAATATACAAATATATAAGTTAAGAGCTAGCTAAATTTCATGGGAATGGGTGCTGCTGAGCTCTTTTAGTACAGCACCACAGAGAACCTCTCTCTTTGGCATCATGGGCAGTGTAGTGCTTCACCAGAAGTGTGACTATTTAATGCGATTAAAAAATGGTATATGACATTGTGACTTGTAATTTTTTAGAAGCTTAAATCATCGCCTACAGTCTTGGAGGCCATGGTATGTCTGTTTAATAGTGAAACTTCAGGAATTCTTGTTGTAGGTTTCCTGTGACCTTTAAGTGAAAATGCCAGAAATCAAGGATGTTCTCCAGGGTAAAGTCAAGAGGTCAGTCTTGAAAGGCAATTTCACAATCTCCTAGACTATTTGGGCTTTCAGTGACACATTTAAATAAATAGTGGGTGCAACTGCCACTCAACAGTATATTGATTAATGTCATGGGTTATGATTTATGACTGCTCAACAACAGTCAACAACCTTGTCTGGATGCCACATTTATTTAGTTAGTAAATCAAGAGCACTGGACTATTATTGATAAAACATTATACTGTAGCTGTTGTGCTGAATAATATTATATTTTTATCTAGTTATCCACCAAAAATGAATCATAGAGTTTACAAACCTAATGTTATCACATACATTGCACATAATCTGTGTTTCCTCATGTCAATATAACTAGGCTACCTTGACCAAGGTTTAGATCTCTACCATTACTTGCATTATTGGAGATGTGCTTCGGACCATTATGCTTCGGACATTATGGTTTCAGTGTTCTCTCTCAAAACCCAACACGGGGTAAATTAGGAGCAGATACAGGCAACTCTGGCATCACTCTCCCAGCTGGGGCTGCTGCTGGAAAAGCCAGTGCTGCACAACATACAAACAAATATAAAACAAATGGTATACAGCCACGTGAAGAGATGGGAAACACATATTAGCAAATATGAGGTCAGAGGTTGAGTTATGACTTCACTGCCTATTGCATTATTTTAGCTACATTGTGAAATTCAAAGCTGTTTCAATGGTCATACATGCCAACTTTTTGCACAAAGGTAATTTGAGTAGATGAAGAAGCATGTTTAATAGAAAATGCTATCGATAAACTGACCTTTCACTTTTTTCTTTTACAATGTCCCAGAATTTACAGTGTCCCGTCCAGTTGTGTCTGTAGAAGTTATGAAGGACCGTTGATACTGTACTGTTCATTGGTTGGCTACATGCAAAGACTGCTCGATTATTGGATAGACATCTAGGCTATGATTCTTTTTTCACGCTCAATTTAGCATACCACATATAAACCCCATATGTCAGGGAAGCATTGTTTCATGGTATGGTGTTGATCCACGTTGAGCCATCTGTGCCCACTCCATTTCGAGCATTTAGGGCACAGTTTTATAAACAGAAAGAAATCCTGGCACACAAATATGTTGTAAATAATAACATTGTAGTCAAAGCAAAGCTCATCTTCCTGTGGGGTTTGTTTTGCGGTTGGCTTTGACAAGCTGAACCCCCAGCCAACATTGACTTAAACATCTGACAACACATTTTCTAAGGACATTCTAAAAGGATGCTAAAACCTAATGGATTGTAAAGGCAAAGTTAAACTCACTGAATGATTCTATTCACATGGAGATTGTCTTTGAGCAAATTGTCATATGGGGGACATAGTGTTGAACGCGGTAAGCTTGGCCACTGCCGTTCATTAGTCAAATCTGAAACATCATAAAAACAAAACAAATATCAAGATGCTTTCAATCCACCTCTAAAAGCTCGTATGATGTCTTAAATTGTTTTTTATGCTTTGGCTAAACCCTGGCTTTCACTTTCACACGAGATGTAAACATTTTAGGATGAAAAAGTCAGTTAGTTTTGCGAGATCCATAACTAAACCAGCAAGCAGATCAAACAAACAAATCACTCTCATAATGCTCACATTCACCCAACAGTAGACAGAGCTCTTCTCCAGAAAGGACTTTGGATGCCTAGTGGTCACTAACAGCCGTCTGCTCTCTCGTTATCTCATCTCATGGAGGGAGGACAGAAGCTCCTATTTGGATAAAGTCCAAACAAAGTAGTCAGGATGTGGCAGAAGAAAACACTTTAACATAAAGAGTCACCAGTTTGATACCCAGGGATACAGACAAAATGTGTGAAATGAAAGTGTGTGCTGAATGCATGAATGTAAATAAGATTCTGTGCATTTATTATATTCCAGATTTGAATAAACATCGGCTGAGCGCTTGCTCGAGAAATCCCTGCAAATATTAATGACAGAATATTTAGGAACAAGACCTGACGTGAAAGCGCTTCGTTATACAGTATGGCGTACAGTATCATAAAACAACCCTCAGCCCATTCACAACTCTTCCCTTCAGATCACACAGTAAACTTCTTCGACAGCGTGTTTACGTGCTCTGGACATTCATTTAGAGAGCGCTGCGGACATGCTTCCCATGTCAATGAACTCTGTGCTAACGCCATATCGGACAGTGAGCAAACTATCGCCTGTAGATGCTCTTCACTGATTGGTGGAACCCCCCTCCCCATCAGCCGGTGCCACTACCGCTGTATAGTATATACACGCACACACATGCACGACTGTCACTGCTCAGCAGCCAGAAGCGCTCACGGTCGTTACCTGTACGCGCAAACAGAGGCAGTGCGCTTTGCTATAATGCACCCGCTGGATTTAACTTGAGCAAAACAAATGAAACAATTAGCAATGACCATCTATTGCATTGCATGGATCTCCCGGTTTTTGAAGAGGTAACAGGAAAGGTGCATGCATGCATGTCCATATGGATTGCTTTTTTCTATTGCTCTGGACTTTACAAGTCCCGCTTGTAAACAGCACGTCAATGAGATTACTGGCGAGCGTGTCGTTCGGAAACTTTATAAAGGCAAGTGACATTATGAAAACATTTGTTTTGTTTGTCTCATTTGAGGCTATAATTCACAAGTTAATTTTGCTGAATTGCATGTGTTTCTGCAGGCTCTGCAGTTCTGTTGCGTTCACTCTGTGTCATCTAGTGGTGTTACCGGCGTCCCCTATCAAGGTTTGTGTTTTATCACACTGTGATGATGACTTTATTTGTTTTCTGTTTTAAGTGATGACAAGTCAGTTATTGATGCGTGCACGTGCTTGCTCTCCAAAAGTTGTGCTATGTAATTTGACAAACTATGCATAACGTGTCTTTTTTTGGACATGGTTATCTGTAAGCAGACAGATGAAGAGTTTGGTTCGAAAATGAGATAACTCCGTTTTTAAATTGTTTCACAAATCATGTTTTTTATTGTGTTATCACGTTTTATTGTTTACATGTTTTAACTGTATTTTTGAGTTATTATTGCTTAAATCTAAACAAACCAACTGCAGTTTGATTGATATTCATTGGAATGCACATTAAAAAAATATGATTTTTGAATTATCTCATTTTGGAACCAAACTCTTCAAATATAAAAACGCAAAAAGCTATAGGTGTTAAGGGTTTATGACATAAATACAGTCACACTGTGTGAAGTATACATAGGCAGTGAAAGGGGTTCCCTTCCTGTTATATCTACTGCATACCACCAGACCTAATCATAGATTCAATTCTTGTTTAATTGTTTAATATATTTTTTAGCTATTTCATATGATATCTAGTTTTATTCAAATGAAAAGACCATTTATTTGGACTAATATGAACTAAAATTTCTTCTGATCTGTAAAGATGGAGATGTTTATTAGAAATATAAAATGCATTTCTTTATAAATCAATAAAAATTTTTAAATCATATTTATTACTTTTTTTGACTAGTCTTAGTTGTTTGACCCAATACAGCAAGCTGTTAACTGTGGGAATTGATGTGTAACGTAGGCTACTTTTTTACTTGCCAGATTATGATTTTGTCACACCATTTGAAGTGGACTCACATGGCAGCTACATTTCCCACGATGTGTCAAGGCAAAGACGGAGTAGGAGGTCTCTGTCTGAAGCTGGTGGTCCAGTGCACTATCACGTTTTTGCTTTTGGAAAGGAATTACACCTAGACCTGCAGCCGTCCCATGTGCTGGCTGATGGGTTTACTATACAAACACTGGGTGCAGAGGGCATCAGCACAGCTACACTTGACCCTGCTGTTCATAACTGCCTATATCAGGGTTCCATCCGCAACCATTCTGAATCCTCTGTGGCCATATCCACCTGCACAGGTCTGGTAAGTGTTTCCTCTACAGTCTCTTAAAGATTTACTTTCTTTGCCCACTAAAACATAGAAAAATATGTAGTACATAAACTGTTAAAGCAGCTTTACTGGAAGTAAACCAAAGAGGAGAAATCGCTGGAGCATCAAGCCCTGTTTGACAAGTCTCTCACCATTTTTCTAAAGAGAGGATCACATGTCTCACCTTAGATGGTGAACTACTGTGAAACCATATCCAGATTTCTGCTCTTTTGTTCCTTGTTTGCCCTGTTTTTTCCTGTCTCCCTTGTTCCCTACAATTAAAGACACAGTGAGGTTTCAGGCGCTTGGCTGGCAGCGCTAATCTTTGCATTGTCCTTTTCATTAGTGGTAGCTTCTCCACAATAAAACAGCGGTGGCCCATTCTTTTAAGACGGTGTGACGACACAATGTGATTTAGGAGCAACTGCATTTGAATAGACTACAAGAACTCTTTGATCTAGTCCTCTTTCTTTTAAAGCTCCTTTCTGCAGGATGGCCCGAGCTATAGGTGATTCTCAAAGACTGCCCCATTTCAGATATACAGGACACCAAACAAGACCTCTGTGTCCCCTTGGATTTTGTACTTAAATGTAAAGAGGAAAAAGGACATGTCCGAGAAAAAAGGGGTCTCTCACTTTGTCACTTTCTCTCTCTTTCACCCTCACTTTCTTTTTCCCTTTTCTTTGTTGGAATGTAAAAGAACGAGTCCCAGAGGACTTTAACCCTTCCATGTCATCTCTGATTGATGAGGATCTTTGGATTAGGGACAAATGAGAATCTATTCATCCTACTTCTGAGCTGCTGTGAAAAGCTGAGGAGGAAAGAGAGAGAGGTTATGGTGAGAACGCCGGTATAGAAGTAAAATAAATGCTTCTGTGGATGTGAAACCCCCACAGCCGGTACATCCAGAGGTAGTCATGTCCATTAAGTTATAGCGAGTTGATGAAAGCCTGATTTGCTTGGTCTAGTCCTCTCGCTCTCTGTTAAACAGCACACAGCATACCAGATGGAGAGGGATTCCGTTGTTAAATGAAGAACAGGCCATCTTGGTCTTTAAATCGGGAAAAGGGGGATTTACTCTCTAAACCCTGCTTCATTTAAGTTTTTAATTACTGTGCTGTCTGTGCCCTTCAGTTGCTACTTGGTTCGAATAGATGTCTGACCTCAGATGATCAAACAAGAACTTTGCTCCTGTTTTACTGTGGCGCTATGGTTTTTAGTTGTTGTCCTGGAAAGTTTCAGGTGTTTCTTGTGTAACAACACATCTACAGTCTATGTGTGTTAGTTGAGCCAGGTTTTTCCAAAAATTCTTATTACGGGCTATATCTATGATGGCAAGGTAGTACTGACCACAGTTTTATTTAGCAGGTGGGTCTTCGGAAGAAGCGCTCTGTTGCTTCCTGTTTAGTGGTAGAACTTTGAGCGTACTATGCTTCGGGTCACGGTTGTGCAAGTTCAGACTTGCTTTCCCAGCCTGTAAGCATAGATAAATCCACATCCTTCACCGCCTTTCCCAGGTCACGGTTCCATATGGCAGGTTCAAGCCCACCTCCTTTGAGTTGACCAATTCTACTTTCAGAGTCAGACCAAACTGCCTGAAATTGGAAGCAGTACCATATCAAAAGACTTATAGGTCTTTAATTATAAAACATGGATTATTGATTGATTGATCTGTTCTGTTCATAAATTGTATTTACACGGTTTAGAAACAAACTGTTTTTGTTGCTTTGCGTGCTGGACATTATCTAATGGCTAATTCATTAACTTCATTTACTTGCCTGCACATTTGTTTATTGTAGCAGATAATGAGGCGGTAGACTTGACTTGTTCTTTATCAGTTCATGTTTACTGACAACATAATTTATTAACAATCAGCATGTATGCAAACACTCTTAGGTAAGATAACAATTGGATGACTAAATTGGTTAAGATAACAAATGTCGTCAGTGAGTTATCTCATTCAGACCACACAGATGTAAACCCTCTTCAATTGTCATGATGTTAAATGTAATTGAGATTAAGGAGACTTCGCATTGTTCGCACTTTATATACTTTTATAGATTTTCTTACTGAGCGTCAACACAGAAGACTGCCTCATCAGCATAGTTTCCTGTTAATGTTCATTCCAGCTGTTTTTAAAAAATCCAAACAAGGTAAAGAAGAGTGTGTAAAGGTGAGGGAGTGATTTTATGGCTCCATCAGGCAGTCTGACTGAGTGTAGTTAATTATCCTCCTCATGTTTTGAATTGTATGTGAGAAAGGTTTTGTAAGACGGGGATCCACTCGATTTGCCCTCGAATTTCAGCCCTCTGCAAACTCTCTCCAATCATGCTGAACTCAGACATGACCTTTCCCAAGCCCCCTAGTGTCTCTTCTGTTTAGGTGTCAGACTATCATCCTTATTTTCCACAGGAAATAAGTTCTTATATAAGTAACTTATTCATGTGAGTAACGTATTTAAACACACTTAAACACACCCATGGATCCATTACTCATAATAAACGTGGACAATTCGATTTTGTGAGGTAAACATAAACTTTGTAAATTCATATAAATCGCACGCATCACGTAAGCTGTGTAAACAAAGAAAAAGAGTGACAATTTAATCAATTATGTACCATGCACAGATGGTTATGAGGTGTTAGTCACTTTTGCTGCGGAAGGTTTCCCGCATTCTCCGTCTGTCTTTCTGGAGTCTTTGGGGGGTTTTGGTGGTGGTGGGGGGTTTCATGAAGCCTTTTTGGATAGCAAAGAGTGTTCTTTTATCTTTTATGGACAGCCCGGCCCATAGTCCAACCTTGTGGGTGCTAGACTGACTGTGAATGTGTGAGGTGCAGTCGGAGGTGTGTTTGTGTGTGTGTGTATGTGAATTGCTGCTGAAGCACTTCAGCTGTGTTTATTCAGCGCCAGACCTGCTGGTTCAAGCCGATGCGCTAGCGTGTGGGATTGCACTTAGGGACAGTTGTGATGCTAATTCACTCTGACTGCAAAGGAGAAAAGCTGTCAGTGCACTCAAAGACTGACTGGATATACTGCAGCGAGTGTGGAGCACCCGGCCATTCAAACATCAATGGGAAAGAATGGCTGGGAATTACAGAATACAGTCTCAGGGAGCCGATCTGTAGTGCTTGTCTGATTTAGGAAGTTGTGAGAATGCTTTGGGATTTCCATTGGTTATGTCTGTCATGATGATGGTATGGTTTTGACTGAAGTGCTTGCAGTTGGTGGCCTCCCAGTTTGAGACCGACATGGATGCATTGGGGCATTAGTATTAATATTCTCTCATGGCAGCAAAATGTCAACTTTAGACCTTTTAAAAACATATTTACTGTAAGTGTTCATCATTTCCTGCAGTTGAAAGGGATGACTTTAACCAAACCATCCATGATTAGCTTACATGGAACAACGGAGGAAGATTTTGAGGAATGTAGATGCTGCTAATTTTTCCATGCAATAAAAGTGAACGGGGCATATAATTTAAAAATCATGAGGTACTTAATGACAAAAAAATTCTGTTTACATATCATGAGGTAATATTTATTTAACTTTTAAGCATGCCAATAAAGCTTTTTGAACCCTGAATCTAGTGATACCAAACACACACAAAAAAAGAAAACCTGTTTCAACAGACTCGGCCAATCTGTGTCTGGCTTAAATAAGGGGAAATAGGGGACACGGGAGACAATACTCAGATGATGTGCTGGACATTTATACCTGTCTGAGTTTTGGGAGGCCAGGCAGACAAATTGAAGCCAGAATGAATATATGCTGGGATCCTTTGTAGTTACAAATGTCTCCCACTCCCACTTTCATAATTCACAGGGTGTTATGCCATGTTAGCACTGTGGGAGTTGCCAGGGGGTATTCCCTGGTGGTCTCCGTGGTGACAGTGATGTAGAGGCTGCTTAGGGATGTCAGAGAATAAGGGCCTGGGAGAGAAAGAGAAGAAGGCAGGTCGGTCCCACTCTGGTGCTGTAACAGCATTGTACTCACTTGAAGACCGAAACCTAATGGGCAGTAGAGAAGTGACTGTCACAACAGTACAGAGAAGCCATAAACATATTATAAGGAATGAAATTCACCCTGCACTTCTAACTTGTGTGTGGCAGTATAAAAGGCAGGATAAAATGGTTGTTTTCAAATTTGATTTTATTTAATCCGCAAAGCATTGTTCTTTGTGCATCTTTCTGGGATTAATAAGGTTTTTGAAGGACAGTTGTAATGCATGAGCATGTTTCATTTACAGCTGGTTTGTTGGTTAGAATTTGTCATCTTTTGTTGTAGAATAAAATGGACGTTTTTTTATTGATTGTAAAAGGGAACCTAGTGTTAGTGTTATGTTCATCTCAAGTCTTTATGTTCTTTGAGTTTATGTAACTACTCTCTTACACAGTGTATGTCTGGTTACATGTTTGTATACAAAACTTGAATATACTTACTAAACCAGTGCCTAGTAAATAAGTCTGACAGCATGCTTGTACTCCGTAAACTATTTCCATTACCTTTAAATTATGACAGGGTAGAATGTTTATGGACATACTTTGTATCACTATAATTACCTTTTTAATAGACAAGCGGCATATTTTATCGGCTTTTATGTTCTATAGAAGCAGATAGAAAACCCTGAATCAAATATGAACTTTCATGATGTCAGCATCAGACATTTATAATCAGAACAGTCAGTTTAAATAAAGAGAATGACTTAAATGACTTTTATTGCTTTTGGTCCAAATGATCAAAACAGCCTTGCAAGGTTCTTCATTTGTCTCTGTAAGCATTACATGCACTCTCTCCCCACAGTAGTCATTGAGTGGATGCTCTGGTCAGATGCAAGCCGATGGCAGAATGCAGATGTGTTTTAAAGCTGGGTAATAAGCAGCTTCGGTTTTCTCACCGCTTTCTTCTAACCTTTAACAGCATGTAAGCACTTACTCATCTTTATAATGCCACGGTCGCAGGCTTTAAAAGCACAGCCAGTTTACACAAAGAGATGCTAATTATGTTTCATGGACAGAGGAAATAAATGATTTCCCATACTTGGACTATGTCACTTTGTGTGTCTTCAGCGCAAGATAGATCTTACAAAACCTCATAAAACAAACTGACTTTCGTGTCTTCTATAAAGCAGCACTTTGAGAACTATGGTTTATTAGTTAATTCCCCACATCTGATAACCCTTTGAAAATGTGAAGACTGATTAATCTCCGTGTCTCAGGGAGGGAAGAGAGAGATAATTAAGACCTCTGGTGGTTTTTGTTTTTTCTGTGAAAATGAAGCGTGTCTATCTGGCAGACGGTGGCCCTCTAATCTCCATTTCTTACAAGTGTTCCTTAAAGGAGATAACTAGAAGTCGGTCACATGAATGCGAAACCAGAAGAAATTTTCCTTCTTTGAGTGTAATGGCCTATGAGTAGTCAGGTGGTTTTTGTAGAAGGCTACGTAAGTACCTATCTCATATAACACATTATTACGTAAAGACTTGCTTTTAGCTGACTGTGTATTCATAAGCAGTGCAGTGAAGTCTGCCAAGCATCAGAAATGATGTGAACACCATCTCTGTTTACTGTTTCTCTAGAAGATATTTTAGAGATTATGTGCTATTTAGCAAAGGATTGCTGTAACTATCATTGGCTGTGACAAATACACTAATTGATGTTGTGATAACAGGATCCCTGCTGTTCTGCAAATCTTTGTTGTCTGTAGTTAGTTTCCTCTCTCGTGTTTTTAGTCAGCTACTTTAGTTCCACATGTCCTCTGACATGCTGCCAAATTACAAACAAAAAATACCTGGCCCAGATGGAATCCATTTGCCCCCATTATCAAACCAAGGCACCTCCATCTGCTAACTGCTGGGCAAAGTTGTTAGATATTTGACAGTAAAGTTTGGTATGTCTCTAAAACAAATGGAATACATGTGTTATAATTGTGCGAATTGGACTCCAGGGCACTCGCAGAGGCCCTTCAGGATGTTGGTTAAGCGCATGCTTTCGGGGTGGCTTGTATGGAAAAGACTTCACTGCGGGAACTCATCTTGGCTAATGTGCTAACATGGGTTGGTCAGAAGAGGACATCTGGCAGCTTTTCGGAAACTGGTAGCTTATGTAGTCAGTCAGCTGAGGCTGTATTTTATCTTCCATCACCACTTGCTTTGAGTCTTTTGGTTTGTGTCAGTCAAGTCAAGATTTATTGTTTTTGCAATCGCTGAATAGATAGGAACAGTATTCACAATATATTTCACAAACAAATTTAGCATTAGACACTGTTGCATAAACTTTACCACATACCACAATCCTGTGCACTTAATTCACAAATGCAGACGATTTTATAAGATTGATGTTTCCCTATGGAAATATGTAAAAATGAATGAAGAAAAATTATACATTTTATCTATCAGTGTGGTTTAGAATATAAAGATGTGCCCAAACCCACATCAAAGTGTCGTGGGTTGTCAAGCTATTTTTGAACGTAGTGTTTTATGATGCAGAATGTTTATCAGTAGTTTTGGTTTTCTGGTTGTAAGTAAAGTTTTAATGCAAAACTACACTGTAATTCCAATATGCTAATAATAGAGTGAATCAGCGCTAGTATCATCAAAAAAGTTAACCCTGTAATTTAAATAAAGAAATTACATGCTACCCATCTTTGGCAGACATTTGTATGTGGCAGACATTAGCCTGGGTTACGTCTATAGCCTATAAATGTATTTGCTTGTGTGTTATATGATGTTCTTAATGCACAAATGCTTCAGGTTTACAGTATAACACACTTTGGCTTGAATTTGACTAAACCTGCTCACACACGCTAGACACAAGGTGAAGGACAAGGTGAAAGTGGAACCAAGGCTACTTATGGTCGCCTCTGCAGTTAAGCCGGACAGAGGAAACTCATGAAAAATTAAAAATAAATACACATTTTATCTGTAAAGGAATAGTTCACCAGGTTTGGTCTGGACGGCGTTGAGTGGCCTTGTTGCCCTGACAGCAAATGCCCCAGGTCATTGCGGCAGCCTGCCATGATCTACCACTGTTTTCACAGCATGCGCTTTAGCAGACACCGCCTCAGCCCTAGGAGTGCCCGTGTTTACTTTGCCACCTGCGAGGTGGGAGGGGTCATTCAGGCGGGATCAAACAATCAGGGGAGTAAAAAACAATACGGAATGTATTGAGGTTCAGCAGTCTGGGAGACAGAGGTTAAAGATCTGGTCCCAAAGAGGGAAGATGACCTCAGCTCAGGAGCGGAGAGGTTGAGAGAGCGACTGGAAGATGCGCTGTACCGTGACACACTCCAGTATGGTTTCTTTATGACACCACAGGTCTCTAAATATTATGTTCAGTTTAGTAGCCAATGTTGAAGAAAACTATCAATATTTATTCTATCACAAAGCCAGATGGAAGAGGGGCAGGGTGCTCATCTTCAGCATATGTTTATTATAACTTTGTGGTTATGCCGATAATAAATAACTTTCAGTTTGTTCACAATAGCCTAAAATGGTCAACTAAAAATGTGTTAGTTGACCCTTTTAATAAAAGCAGTGTGTGTAATGGCTTTGATGGACTGAATTTTGATAAGATCTGTTATACAAGACATTTTACAGCAAACTGCAACAAATCCCACTTGAAACAAGTGCTGCCGTCCTTCTAAAACCTTGTATCTCCATATTTTGTTATTTAAATTTTTTGTCAAATCATTATTATTAGTCACCCTTTATGTTTGTCACTGGGTTTTGCAAGTATTTTACCAATAAAAAGTATTAAAAAGTGCTTGTCAATTTGGACAAAACAGTGGTTTTACTTATTTTTTGTGCTATTTGTGCAAAAAAAATACTTAAAAAAACTAAAACAATTAAGTAAATCCTACTAGTTGTTTTTTACAGTGTACTGTGTTTTTTCCATGTTCTGAAATACAGCAAATTTGGACATCCTAGGTTTCAGAAAGACTGTGAGGATATAGTCTTTTATGACCACCAGGTATCAGAGTATGTTTGCAAACATAAAGCAGGGAAGAGACAATATTCAATAAATGAATAAAGCAGCACCTATTTGATCAAGTCTCCACTCAGTTACGCCGTAAATCCATTATAAATTTTTTAACTAGGTTTCACACCTTTCTAAACACATGTATTATGTTTTATCTCATCTAACCCTAAAGAATCCAATGTAAATCTAACCTCATTGCATTGCATTTATGCACCTGGCCGACACATTTATTTTTTAATGGCTTACAGTGCATTCACATTTTACATTTTATCAGTTAATGCTTTTCTTGGGAATCGAAATTTGTTGGCGTCATGCTCATTCAATTCGACTACAGCAAACCTAATGCACAATACAAAGAATCATGGTGCAAACCTAATCTAATTTCAAAAGACCTGAATGCGTAGAATGTTTTTATTTAATCAAACTGACACGTCGCATTTCCCGTTGACAGGGCAGTTATTAAAAGAAGTTAATGCTGAAATGTTGCCACATTTGCTGGAAGCAGCACCCTTTGGCTGTTTCCTTCTGTACTAGCAAATATAGGATCACATTGTACAAATACTGACCCAAACCAAATAAATCTGGAGACACGTCTGCTTGACTTATAATGAAGCAATTAGGGGTTGACATGTTTTATTAGTAATGGTTAAATGTGCTCATGTGTTGGCTTGCTGCGGACATGTCCCAGGGCACCAATACGTGTCACTATCATAGCAGACGATAAGGTTGGATCTCGCCTTTGACCCCACACCTCATTAATCAAGTTCTTGTGAATATCTGACCTCCTCCACCTACCTCTCAAACATGCCATCTAATTCTGCTCGGAAAGACAAATTCCTCCTTTCCCAAAAAATACTAATACACACGAGTGAAAGGAGAGCTGATCATGTGAATGCTTCCCAGGAGGAACTGTGGATACTTGCGATCAATATTAGTTGTTCTCTGGTAATGCATTAAAATGCTATTTTTTAAAAGAGGTTTTCAAGAAGACGCTTTTAAGAGATGTATGTCGGCGAGAGAGGTTATAGATATGTCAAGTTCTCCTAAAAAGAGTCTTGGAGTCTATCATACTTGTCATTCCTGGCCACGCTGTAATCGTCACTGTTAAACAAGCTGCTGAAAGGTTATGAGGCATATGAAATTTTCTTCTGCTCTCTGGACTGAAACGTTTGATGAATGGGATGCTCCTCAGGATGCCTTCAGAAGCCACGGGCTGCTCTACATCTTTTTCATGTCATTGTCTGTTTATTGTGTACTGACACCTATAACTTTGGTGATGCCCATTTTTTGTGACTCAGCAACAGCTGTTTTTTAACCACTGAGGTTTCATCTGGAGGGGCTATGAAGCCCCCACCACCAGGAATGTAAATGTGTTAGAAGAGCTACACCGTTACTCTGATGGTCTCTGATGGGCTTTTTCCCCCATGACATCAAACACGCATACTGTAAATACCTACTTACTGTATCTTCTTTGATTTGATATATTTTGGTCCTGGATTTGTGCACTCTGATGTTAACTTAAACTGAAGGGATAAGTCTATTCAAGGCTAAAGTGTTCATTTATTAAGGAATATTCTATGTTAAACACAAGTTGAGCTCTAAAAAAAGACTCTGTCCAACTGATTACCGTTTGTGTACATTTTGTTTGTTTGAAGGACCTGAAATGTAATTCTATAAAATGAGGGAAATTCCCTCTTGGATGACTAGAAGGGGGCGTATGTGTATGTAGAAAGATGTGAAAAAAACTCTCTAAAGAAACCTCTATAGCATTTTTCCTTCTTTTTTTCAATGCATTTTGAAAAAATATTTGTATATATTTTTCTCTCAGTTACTTTATCATTTTTATATTAATATTGGTTTTGAAAGAACCTTACAGAAATGTATTATTCATCTATTTAGCAATTAAGCTTGAAGAAACTGCTTACAATCATTTAAAGGCACAATATTTAAAGATGTAAACAGCTTAGGGAACCTTGCTTCTAAATGGTCTTTTAAACCACAGTTTATGTATCAAGTATATTAAATACAGATAATATGTAAAAAATAAGTAGCCTATGCATAAACGTGCAGTCAGAGAAAACCTTCACATCACAGATGGGTCTCTAGAGATGCAAATGATACTTGTGACCACATACTGTATATGCTTGTGACAGGTTTGTTATAGACCGTTTCATCAGACGTGCGTGCACCTGACCCCCAGTTAACTTCCGGTTTGTGTTTGGCTAGTGTGTAATAATATAACTATTTATATTTAATTTGTTAATATTAATTTGTATTATTATTTTATTGTATAATAACTGTATTAAATAAACGATTTGTTAAATTTTGTTGCATGTTTATTTTAATAAATAAACAATTTGTTGAATGGGTCCTGTAGTTCTGTCGCATTTAAAGAAACCGTATGGTACATTGACATCTAGAGGTTGAGCTTGGTATCGGAGTCTAAAATTCCAAATATTAGAGAAAGTTTAGCCAAGTAACTGTTCTTCTCGGTTTCTTTTGATTGTTATCAGAAACAGTAGCGAACCGTGACGTTTGAGCCTTGGCCCTCTGAGCACGCACACTACCCCCAACACACACACTTACCACATGATACATTTACAATGCTACTCCAGACTTGAAAACCGGTTCTTCACTAGCAGAGAGTAAACAGAAATTCACCAGCGAACAAACTATGATTATAATAAATCTTCTTCTTCTTTCATAGTTTTTTGGCGGTCTGCGAACCAACTTCGTGTGCTTCTTCCACTTTACGAGACTGTTGGTGTACAACCCCCCACATGGCGGAAAGTTAGCAAAAAACAAAACGCACCCATGTAGAAAATTATATGATTGGTCAGTTTTATTGTCAGACAAAATTAATCTCTCCCTTGGATTTACTGTACTGTCAGCCAGCGGTATGCTACTAGAAGGCTCCCCAACCCTGTGTAAGCACACGTTCGACTTCTTCCAGAAGACAGCATATGACATCGCAGAACTGCGACTGCTCCGTGATCTTGAATTACTCTCGTGAGACTTGGAAATCTCCGCATCGATCCAGGAAGTCAAATATACAAATCTAATAGGGAAAATCTGACGACTTTTATTGAAAATAGTAAAAAATATTTTTTACAAATACAAATGTTTGTGAATGTGTACCGGAAGTTCAGTTGGGGTCACAAAAGTGCGCATGCGCAGTAACGTTTAATGAAACCGTCTATATGATGGTGATTCTAAAGCATTTTTAAATAATTTCCATCAGAGTCCCATGCTCTAGCAGTGGACCGTGGGATTGACAGTAACAGAAAGGAAGAGTACTCGCACGGCCATGCATGAATAGACCTTTCCTTTGATGTTATATTGAACATCAAATAACTCATTTAATTCTTATTATTTCAATACCTGCTGAGAAATACATCTTCCTTTGTTACTCTGCAGTCAGGTCTGATCCGGTTTGCTGGTGAGGAGCTTTTCATCACTCCACTACCACAGCATTTGGCTTTACGACATAACTACAGCGCTCCCTCTGGACATCAGCCACATGTCATCTACAAGCGATCAGCTGAACGCAGCGTCCACACGGATAAGACTGACAAAACCAGCAGATTCTCATCAAACAATCCTTATGAGCATCACCACCATCACCGTCACCATGACTACCAGCACGGGAAGCTCCAGAGACAACATTTCTGTGGACGCCGCAAGCAATGTATGTAAGGGAATTTCCTTTTAGCTATATTTAGATTGAAAGTGCTTTGTGTAGTTGGTATTTTTATTTATGTTATTTTTGGTCTCAATCAAATAAATATTGTTACAATATCATATTAATTTATATTCCTTATATTCTCCAGACATGACTCCCCTTCCCATAATCATCTTTGTAACTCAATAAGTGCTTGGACACAGCATAGTGAAATGATTTACTGTAAATTTCCTGATCTGTCATCACTTCTCTGTTGATTTTATCAGGGAACTTACTTTATTTGAGGCAATTTGGGTGTATTTCATTTCTCTCTGTCCTGTTCATAATCTTCTCTTTTCTTTTTGTCTCCATTGTACCTGCAGATACTCCCAAGCCTCCCACAGAGGATCATTTTGTCATGCCCGATGAGTTTGAACAGCATAGCCGGGTGAAACGCTCAGAGATTACATCCAACAAAGACCGAGGCCTGAACGTGGAAACGCTGGTGGTGGCGGACAGGAAGATGCTGGAGAAACACGGCCGAGAGAATCTCACTACCTACGTCCTCACTGTCATGAACATGGTGAGGTGATGATCCCTACTCTGCAACAGTGTTGTTGAAACAGTAATAAAACGCTTAGAGAACTTTATTCCAGCATGTGTATTAAATGCTTGGTTTTTGGTGGAGTGATGTGCAACACTTTGTTGTGTTGAACAGGTCTCCAGTCTTTTCAAAGATGGAACTATTGGGACGGATATTAACATTGTTGTGGTCAGCCTTCTCTTACTTGAAAATGATCCGGTAAGATTTAAATTTATACTTGGGGATTTAGCAGATGCTTTTATCCAAAGCCACATGCAATGCTATTTATCTTTGTGGAAAGGTAGCTACTACAATGCATAATTTTCAACAATTGTACATTAAATATTTTATTCAGCAATTATTTAGACATACTTTATGAAAGGGCCTGAGAATGTACAAAAACAGGACATGAACGTTTTTCAGATGTCTGATGATTCATTACCCTCTCTTCTTTCTCTCATCAACCCTTTGAACTCTTTCCGCATCTATCGTGTCAGCTGGGTCTGTCTATCAACCACCACGCAGACCAATCCCTCAACAGCTTCTGCCAGTGGCAGTCAGGCCTGATGGGTAAAAATGGCAAGCGCCACGACCATGCCATCCTGTTGACAGGGCTGGACATCTGCTCCTGGAAAAATGAACCATGTGACACATTGGGTAAGACTCTCACCATCCTGCACCTGAATTGGGTCCCATGCTTTGAGCGTCTCTGCATAGTAAAGATGCAGGAGCGTGAATTACACAATGCCAAAGTTGGAGAGAGCTTTTGGTTGGTGTCCTGTGTTTCTAGTCTGCCCTTAAGCAGAGAACTTCATCTGACTCTATCTAAGATCCGCTTTGCAGTCAGTTGGCACTTGGCAGCTTCTTATGTCTTTGCTCTATATAGAGGCGTTAGCCAAATGTAATGAATTCAACTCTAAAGCTCCAAACCACAAATATGCAGTTCTTTGAATCCATGTCAAAGAGGAGAGGAGTGTTTTAAAGTTGTCTGTGTGATGTGTAACTCAAATCTTTGTCTTAAAATCAAACAAAAAAATATGAAATGTGTTTATGTGTAATGGGTACCTTCTTTAAATTCTGTAGTTTTGAAAACATTGTGGTGTATTTAGTGAGACTTAAATAGTCTATTACTGATTTCATTTTATGTTTTAAGCATTGAATTGGATTCTTGTGCCCATAATACATCAATGTATCTTTCACTGTTCTTCCTGTCTGCAGGTTTTGCTCCAATAAGCGGCATGTGTAGCAAATACCGTAGCTGCACAATTAATGAAGACACTGGGCTGGGCCTCGCCTTCACCATTGCCCACGAGTCTGGACATAAGTACGTTGACTTCTGCTCTCGGGTCGAATTCCATTTGGGAAACCATCTGCTTTGCACTGTAAAAAAATCTGTAAAAAAACAGTAAAAAGTCTGGCAGCAGAGTTTCCAGACATTTTCACAAAATTACATGAAATAAACTGTAAAAATACAGAGCCAATTTTACGGTCAAAATTGGTTAAATTACAGTACAGCACTGTTGATAATTGCTCATTAAACTGTGTAAAAACAGATAAATTATATCAAAATACATTAAAAAGCAACTTCTTTTCAGGGTAATCTCTGTAAATTTAGGAATTTTTAAGTAATTTTATTAAGCTTCTCTGTCAATCTACAAAGGAATTTACTTTTAAAAAACATTTTAAATGTATAATAACTAAGAAACTACTAATAAAAACCAAATGTCTGTACATTTACCAGTTATAATAAAGATATATATTATTAAAATACAAGAAAAAAGAAGTAGCTACTTTTAAAACCTACAATACTGTTAATTAACCGTAATTAGCAGTTATTTGAATCTATAATGAAACTCTCAGGTCACAGGCCTACAATAATTTCCTGTTAAATTCTTTACATGTAAAATAAATACGCAATATTAAAAAACAGTACTTTATTTTGTACCTTCAATGAAACAGAAAAAGACATTCTGGGGAAATGCAAAATTCTTTTTTTTAAATGTTCATCTGACAGTGGGAATACAAGCAGAGTATATCAGATTCAGAACATAGCTCTGTACATGCAAGGTATTCGTTACACATCTAGACATTATTTGAGCAAGTTGAGTCATATAGATTACTTATGCTACCTATAGGTGACTTGGATTGTCAGAGTTTTGGTCCCGCTCACTGTCATTATATGCCTTCTAAAAATCCTGAAGTTATCTGCTGAAAAAAGAAAAACATACATCTTAGATGGCATCAGGTAAACCTATTTTTCAGATATCAACGGTCGCAGCAAAATACTTAAATTGACTGCAAATCTCTATGTACATTATACACTATATTCAGTTTACTTTCTTATAGCAAAACCTCCCAAGAGTTACTTTTGCAATAACCAATCTTGCACAATCACAGTGGACCCACAAGGACAACACAAATTATTAATAATGGATATCATAGGAAAATGATACAGTGTAGATCAAATTTTATTTATTGCCACTGTCAAAGCAATCCTATGGAATCAAATTACTTGTCCGTCTTTGGCAATGTAGATTTTAGATTATAAACAGTCCAATCTTTTCCATACCTGGATTGTTATGGTCACCTGCGGTAGATTAGCACAAGCAGTCGATCCACAGAAGCTGAAAATAAAATATTAAAAATAAATTGTTTGTATTAACATTTACACATACAAAGCACAAATTCCACAGATTGACATACAAAACATCAACAAGAAAATTAAGATATAACCAGAGCCGGCCCTCCCTATAAGCGAACTAAGCGGCTGCTTAGGGCCTCGTCGCCACTAGGGGCCCCCAAGATCACACGAAATTACAGCTTTTTTTGTGATATATTCACGACACACATCCATTTTCTCACGTAGGGCCGTGCCCACTATTTTTTCTGAGGTGTGTGTCAAAATTTGTGAAATTACTGACTAAACGCAACATTGCAATATCAAAATAAGTGAGGTGGCCAATCAAATGAAAGGAGGCGGGAATTACTGGTTACAAAGCCGAGCAGTGACCAATCAAATTAAAGAAGACTGAGCTACTGTCACGTCTTTAGCTGTTCAGCAAGACGCTTCAGTTTTCAAGTTAAAAGACTGCTTTGCAACACACGACAGTGACTAAAACATTAACTATTTGACAACTGTTTAGTGTTTAACGATAGAAATGTTGAACATCTGACAGTATTCGTTGATGCAAACAACAAAATGCTGATTTAGATCAAAAATATGTAATTTACGTGATTCGTGTAATTTATAATTATCTGTTAATTTAGCGTTTTATTTGGGATAAGGTTGAGAATAATTGTGTGCATATTGTAAATTAATTTAATGGTTATCAACCATTAATAAACTAAATAAAAAAATAAAAAGGGGATTAAATCATCGTCAAGGGCTGTGTGGCTTTAAAGGGGTGTTTTATAGGTTGTGGTTAAAATAAAATGAAGATTAAAATGATTTTTAAAATAGAATCTTTGCAAATAGTTAAATGCATTGAACAATAAATTCCACAAGTTTTGTATGTTATGTGCTCGAAATTTAAAGGGACAGTTCACCTAAAATTGAAAGTCATGAAATTATCAAATGTTTTGACAATCACAATACACCTTGCATGGTTTATGTGTTTTTGTTTTAATGACATTCCTACATCCCAAACACAGCTACAACTAATAGAATTGGGTGTGCAAGGTTTAAAGTGTGCGTGCAAATAATCAAACATTGACAATACTCGATTGTATTGGGGTCATAGTGGGACCCCCAAATAAAATTCTGCTTAGGGCCCCGTAAAGGCTTGGGCCGGCCCTGGATATAACGTTAGAGTATTGCTATGAAATTAAAACAAAATGTATAGGGAAAACATTAGATCATTTTTACCTACAGTGCAAAAAGTGCCATTCTTACTAAGCAGCAGTTTTGTCTTGTTTTTATTAAAAATATCTAAAACTTCTTAAATCGATATACAATTACTTGACAAGAAAAGTGACCTAAGGTATTTAGGCCCGGTTTCACAGACAAGGTTTAAGACTAGTCTCAGACTAAAATGAATTTTGAGCGGTCTTAATTGAAAATTTTCAAATACAGTATATCAGTGCCATTGTTTTGTTTTAAGATGCACATCAGTAATGTTTTTTCTATTGCATTTTAATAAAAGCAATTTAAATAGCCTAATACGCCCTTTTCACATGACGTCACGCATCTTCCGTTCTGCCGAGAAGCAGTGTATCATTACTTCCGCTAGCACTCCAGTTCATAAGGTGGCGGTAATGCACCTATAAGCTGATTTGCCAACCGCCAGTAAAACTCAAGAAGAAGAAGTTACTTCCGCTAGCGCCTCAGAATGGAGTTTACCAAGTGTTTAACTAAGGCATAATCCTGGCTAAGGCTAAGCCTTGACTTTGAAACCGGGCCGTAGTCTTGTTTTATGTAAAATTATATAAGAATTAAGTACGTTTATGGTAAAAACAGGCAAAAAAATCTGCCAATAGGGTGAGATTTGTTGTCACTAAGCAAGAATGTCATTTTTTGCAGTGTAACTTCACCTACAGGTGTAATAATCATCTATCTGGATCGGAAACACATTTCTATAACCAAAAACGTTCATAAAAACGTCTCTGAAAAAAAAACTTTTATCTTGAGAACACAAATTACTGTGTTATATGTACTAACGTTACTCCTTAGCTAACCATAGCTAACATTACAGTAACGTTAGGCCTCCAGGTGTGCTAACAATTAAGTTAGCTTTAAGACAAAAAGTGCAGCACACGACATGAAATAATAAAATAATCGTTTAAATGTGTTATAAAACGCTTACCTCATCCGGTGGTCGGTTGCTCTGACTGACATGGTGACGAGTATAGTGAAGCAGGCGCTAGTTGTTTTCCTCACAGTTTCAAAAGGATTGGCGCTTTATATGTAGCCTACATGTCATATTTCCATCGGAGTTTTGGAACTCAATTTCTTCACTGTCACTCGCACGCTACTGCTCACTGCTGTTCTCAGAGATGTTTCCCGCGGTGCCTGCCTGGCTACCATAGTAATCCACTGGAGTTTGAAAACTCCCGCTCTGGCTCTGCTGCTCGCACTAGTACCGCCACTCACAGCCGTTAGGACGCAAGTGCGCCAAATTTAAATTTGCAGCCTCTGATTGGATGATGGAAGTATTACACAACTAAATTATACTGTATATGCCCAGAAGGAGAGTTATAAATTTGATTGCAGATTAATTACAATATTGTTGTTTAAATTAAAAATACTGCCGTACTGTAATATATTACAGAAATTATTACAAATTGTTAAAATACTGTGTGTTGTATTAGCTATAGTGAATTGATAACCGTTGCACACGTTAATACTTTATTTTAATATGTTAAAAACGTAATAGGATCTAGAAGTTTTACTACAGTTTACTACATTTAAGTTGTCAAAATGCAAAGTTGTATGTTGTTTAGGTGAGAACAAAAATAAATGTCAAAATAAATGACATTTGTGTCTGTAGAATTACCAGTGGCCTCTAAAATACGCTAAATACATAATGACCTTCAACTGCATTTAATGACAAAGCAGTTGCAATTTTACATATTTTCTAAAGAGAAAATCAGTAAATTATTACTTCATTGCATTTCGGGAACTGTAAAAATACTATAAATTGCTTTTAAAAAAACATAATATTTCTGTAATTTAAAATTACAGGAAATTAACCATAATTTAATAAGTAGTATTTTTAGTACAGAAAAAATCTGTAAAATAACAGGCATGAACTTTTTAATGGAAAAAAGGAAAAATTCTGTAAAATAATACAGACCATTACCTGTAAAATGACATTTTTTTAACAGTGTGCAACAGGCAAACATTTTATTTGTGTTTGCAGTAAGATAAAGGGAAGTTTATATTGCAAGTCTGAGATCTCATTTTTATGACAAAGATGTTTTTTGAGTCCTTTGGTTGGCGCATACTCAATGCAAACTAGAACAAAATGAATCCTGGAGAAGAACCAAGCTGATAGCATGTTGTGGGATTTGTTATTCTCAATTGTTTAAACATTTTAGATAAATAAAAAGGACACGTGCCCAGAATGTGTGCAGTTTTGGTGCAAACTCTTCCCTAGCCAATAGATATTAATCTCTGATTTATTGAGGAGTGACTTCTAAACACATGGCATATTTTGCAAAATCTCCTTATGTCTTCCTGAATATCTTAGCAATGATGCACGTGTTAATTTTGATGTGTTCATTGGTTTGATTCTCAGAGGGCTGGTGAAAGTAAGCATCTAAATGTGAGTGTGAATCATGTGATTTTAGTTTAGTAAAGTACAGATTATTAAAGGGCTTTGTGGGATGAAAGCTCTGCTGGGTTATGGAGGTAATATCCCACCTGACTCAGGGAGTGGTTTGTGTCCTAGGGCTCTACATTAATAGTATCACTGGGTAAAATTTACAAGCTCTCAGTTTCTCTCTCCCTTTTCTTTCCCTCCCATTTTTGCTTTCCTTTATTCACTCTTCTTTGCCACCAGTTTTGGAATGATCCATGATGGAGAGGGGAATCCCTGTCGGAAGACCGAAGGGAACATAATGTCTCCCACACTGGCTGGGAATAATGGCGTTTTCTCCTGGTCTGCGTGTAGCCGGCAATACCTGAAGAGATTTTTAGGGTAAACTCTAACCTTCATCTAAATACATTTATTTAATGAATTTCAATGCTGGTTGGGTGCTTGTTAAGTTTGTGGATCATAGCCATGTTGTTTGCCAGATTCACCAAATTTGGATTACTGGATAATCTAGTTAAAATATCTGGTAAAGTCACCAGCACACCAGCATCCTAAACACAAAATATGGTGATGGCAGTTTATAGTAGTGGTCAAAAGTAATGTCTGGGGGTGTATTTGTAGCATATTTGGTTGTAATGCCCCTCTGATGAGATTAAACCATCAAAATATGAGTTGGACAAAACACTAATTATATGGCAAAAAGGCAAACTATCAGGAGATATGGGTTTTATCATAATATAAAAATACATGGAAAACAAAAAGCTTACAGGAAATAAAGCATATTAACTATGATTGTATCAGTTCTTAATATGTGTTGATGCTCTCTTTTTCTCAAAGCTGAGCTTCAGTTTACACTCAAAGCACAATTGTGCAACACACATGCACATTTTTAATACATCTTCAATAATTTGAGTAAAGAGTGAAAACATCAATTTTAGCCACTACTGTACTTTATTTTGCAGATGCTTTTTAATGCTGGTTTCCATGTTTATCTGTATTTGCATGCACATGTGTTCACAGTACAGCCCAGGCTTCGTGTCTAGTGGATGAGCCCAAACAAATAGGCCAGTACAAGTACCCTGAACAGCTTCCAGGTCAGCTGTACGATGCCGACATACAGTGCAAATGGCAGTTTGGCTCCAAGGCCAAACTCTGCAGCTTGGAGTTTGTAAAGGTAAACCATAGAATTTAAAACTTGTTATTTATATTTGAAGCAAGTCAGTAAATGTTTGTCAATGTGTTTGAAAATGTTATTGACTTTTGGTAAACAATTAAGCCTCAATGAATACTATTCTGACAAAAACAATTGCAGCAGTCACAAAGATTTGGTGTGTCTCCGATATGTAAATGTACTTGCAGTGTTTGTGTGTGGAGTGTTCGTGGTCAATTCAAACATACATGAGCTTTGCAAAGAAAACAAATTATTGAGAGGAAGCCCATTGCCTCAAACTCCACTCAAGTCTTCATCCACAATTCAACAAAGCTGGACAGGGCCTCTTTTGGCATCTGCCATAGCCTTTTGCGTCTAACACACATTGATATGCAAATAATAAGGGTGAAGACTAAGACCTGCAAGAAAGTTATGCTTGGGAAATGAACATTGCGAGAGTGCATCTGTGGGATTAGACTGTGAGCTTCCTCTTTGAGAGATTCCTGTTGCTTTTGTTTGCTTCTAAACCTTCCCAAAACTAAAACGCTCCCAAACATCAACCTTGATGGAAGGAAGCTGTACATCTTAATTAAGGAGGATTGTGGAGATAATGGCTTATGCTTTTGTTTTCTGTCCCCTCGAGCCATCCTGTCCTTGTCACAAAGTCGTTGATAAGTCCTTAGCCGTGGGAGCTTGCCGCTTTTAGCAAGTGGGCTTTCTAGCAGAGTTCGCTAACAAACCAGCAAGAGTTCAACGTTACTAGCTTTTGTAAGCCACGTCTTCCTCACTGTCTGCCAGATGCAATCGGGCCGTCAGCCAGCAGTGGCTGGTGTCCCAACCCTTCATCACCCATTATTATCGTTGTATTGTGGGAAGAAACAAAATGCATCGATAATAGCGTGTTTCTTTTGGGCAGAACAGTGATTGATTTTGACAGGGTTTTTTATTTGTTGCAAGAGCTGATTGGCCGTTGCTGTAGAAACGGCGGGTCGGTGTGGCGTAAGCCAGGGAGGTTGAAGGGTTCCCAGTGTGTGGAGGCCCTTCTTTGACTGTGTTTGTTCTTGCCCACCAGGACATCTGTAAATCATTGTGGTGCCACAGGACAGGGCACCGGTGTGAGACCAAGTTCATGCCCGCTGCCGAGGGCACCATCTGCGGACCAGACATGGTGAGTGCCCGGTTGCCTCTTTCTGTCTGACTTTGGTTAAACTTTATTTTTGAGGAGAACTGAATTGATCGGTAGACACAATCTCTCCAAGTCACCCAAGTTCTCTACCTCTCACCATCTTTCTCATCGACCCCACAAGCACATTTGGCTAGCTGTGAATGTAAATTTAAGTGCATGTCTTATTTCTTTTCCATAACGCAGTGGTGCCGAAAGGGGCAGTGTGTGAAATTTGGCGATCATGGTCCTAAAGCAGTGCACGGCCAGTGGTCAGGCTGGTCGGACTGGTCTGACTGTTCACGTACCTGTGGTGGAGGGGTCATGTACCGAGAGCGATTCTGCAACAATCCCAGGTAACCAAAACAAAGCTCTGAAGCTACATCTCAATAAACACGCTTTATATTGACAAGTTAATTGAAAACAGTTTTTAAATGAACCACTTTGCCTCTGAAGTACAGGGTGTAAATTTAATTCAGTGTGTGTTCTGTTTGTGTGAGAGAGTAAATCCTGCTAAACATGGCACCACTCCCAGGACTCTCTACATGCCAGCCCATTGAATGTCTTTCAGCTGTCAAGATGTGTAAGGCAGAAACTAATCATCTCATCCTAATCAAAACTTTTCTTGCCTCAGTTCCAAAAAAGGCTCATAAGGTTTCACAACTTTTCTCAATCGCTGACATCTAATAAATAGATGCTGGGAAACACAAACAAACAAATGCTGTTGCTTTTTGCTTATTTGAAATCCCACTGCAGTAAAACATGAATTACATTTTAAATCGACATAAGGATGCCATGAATGGTAATTTAGCTGTGAATGGTAGAAGCACATAAATCTGACTAACTGACCCTCTGTCACTAGATTACCTCTGAATTTTGGCACACTGAATAATCTTAGATAAAGTGTCTTAGTGAGTCAGGTTTTGCTTCTCTGTTAAGAGCACAGAATGCATAAATCATGTCAGTTTTACTGTATGTGTATGGCATTTTTCTATACACATTTCAGAGCAACTTTACAGAAAGAAATATTGCAGAACTGATGTCTCTTTCTGAGTCACTTAGAAACCCTACAAAATGAGTGTATCAAATGGCAGATGTTTTTGCATGTTATGCTTCAGGTGTTTTGTGAACATTTGGCAGTCTGGAGCATCTTGACGTATTTCTGTTGGAAGGGAACATGGCCAATGCCTTAGACAGTCAGGCCGACATGTCTGACCTAAACAGCTCCAATAAAGTCAAAGATGAACAATGAGTGAATAGTCGAATGAACAAGCAAATGGGTTTAGGTAGAACCCTAGAAATAGTTGTCATTCTTAGGCATTGTGTGTTTCTTACATGAAATTATGGGACAATTAAGGTAAATACCTGAATAAGTTTAAATGATCTGGATTTTATTCAGTGTTTTATAGAATTCAGATTTTTATTTGAACACTCAACATTTCAGATGCATGAAATGTATGAACAATGCTGCGCTGTCTAGAAACCTTTGAAATAAATTCTGGAAAAAATAAACTTCATATGCTTGCTTTTACTCTACACTTTCAGCTGAGAGAAGTAGTGTTCTTATTTGTGACCCGGGATCACAAAACCAGTCTTAAGTAGCACGGGAATATTTGTGGCAAAAGCCAACAATACATTGTATGGGTCAAAATGATTGATTTTTCTTTTATGCTAAAAATCAAATTCAGAAAAGGATATTAAGTAAAGATCATGTTCCATGAAGATATTTTTCCTGACATAAATATATAAAAACTTTATTTTTGTGAGTAATATGCTATGCTAAGCACTTAATTTGGACAACTTTAAATTGATCCAAAATTTTTGCACCCTCAGATTCCAGAGTTTTAAATAGTTATATCTTGGTCAAATATTGTCCTATCCTAACAAACCATATATCAATAGAACAAAATATTCAGCTTTCAGGTGATGTAAAAATTTCAATTTTGAAAAATTGATACAAGACTTTTGCTGTCCAGGTTCATATTTGAGGGCAGACAGTGTAGTGTTTTCATGTAAGGAGTTTAATGATGTTTTACTTGGAGTCTTGATGCTGATAGTCTGTATTAAACTAGTGGCATCTGATCCACTGAGAGAGGCTTAGGGTGCAGAGGAATCAGTCAGATGGAGTTGCTTTCGGGGCAGAATTTGTTTATGTGCTTTAATCTGGAAGGAAGGGATTAGCCTTCCTAATTCCACTGTTTTTGCTATCAGTGTCACCTCCCACACAGATACAGTAAATACAAAAGGGGGTATGGCTGCATTTTACCCTCCTATCTAGTATATACTTAATAAGTAGTTATTTGTGAATATGTATGTATGGCATGCATGGTAGTTAATGTCTACATTATGTATGGAAATCTAAATTCTTGTTGATCAGAACATTTTCACATGTTGACGGAAAAATATTGGGAGTTTTTTTGGACAAACGTTATTGGATAAAAGAGACTTTGATAGATTATTCAACACAATCTCGCTGAAATGTAACTATTTTGATTAGTTCGTATGAATTTGTACGATCTCATTCTGACACTTTAGTACAATTTGCTTTCATGCCAGTGATATTAGGTTTAGGGGCAGGGTTATGGGTGGGGCTTCAGTATTGCTTTGTTTCTACGTATCTATCGTACGGTTTTGTATGAATCACAACGAATCGTGAACTAGCCACCTCGTAAAATAGTTACGAATTCCTATGAGATTGAGTTTGATTATTATTCCTTTTGGCTCCTGCAGCAGAAAAGGTGTTTTAACAGCAATGGTATAATCTCAACGTTTTCTGTTGGGCGGTGTCTGCGTACTCCATTGCTTCTTCAGTGTTAGCTCAAAAGACAGCTGTTTGAAGCCAGCGGCAGGAGATCTCATCTCATTGAAAAGACATTTATCAGTAAGAATGATCTAATAAAGATGCTCCTTTTACTTTATCCATACTCAGCTGCCGGATTTACGTGTATCTTTTGATATGAGAAATGTCTCTTGGCAACAGCCTAGTAAAGTGCATGCAGATGGTTGTGGATTGAATTGCCGTGTTTAACAGGCCTGTGATGTTTGTTTACTGTACATAAGGCATTGTTAAAGGGATAGTTCACACAGAAATGAAAATTCATGTCATGCCTGTATGATGTTCTTTCTTCTGCAAAACACAAAAGAAGATATTTTGAAGAATGCTGGTAACCAAATAACATTGGCTTCCATCGACTTCCATTGTATGGATGCATTTCTCAAAACATCTTCTTTTGTGTTCCACAGAACAAAGTGTCACATACAGGTTTTGAACATCATGAGGGTGAATAAATAATGACATAATTTATTTTGGTGAGCTATCTCTTTAAGTAGCATAGCATGGGCACTTTGCGTCATTGTTTGGATCTTGTTTATGTACAGTTAGGTCTGTTTTAATGGTCTTAATGTAAACAGGATGCATAATAGTTAACATTGTGGGCATAATAGGGCTTTGATTAGAAGAGGACTTGCTGTATGGCATGATGGAGAGAATGATGTGGGTCTGGGGGGGGCGGGGGGGAAATTTGGTGGGGTGTGGGGGGTTGGCTATTGGGGAGATTCAGGCAAGCAGGCAGACAGAGTGACCCCGTTCCCTTCTGAAGTTTGGATCTTCTTCTGCTGTTTAACATTCAGAGTGGGACAATGATGATACGAAGCTTGTCGACATAAAGCAAGAGGAAACAGAGGCATATCGTTCTCTTATATGAAGTTTAGTTTATACACAAGGTGGTTTTGGAACAGTTATTTTATAAACAACGTCTAATCAGGAAAGCTAAACTCCCCCCTGCCCTCTCTTGTTTTTTTGAGCTCTGTGTGGTTGTAAGTACTCCACCATATGGGCCCTTACTACACTGTCCCTAAAGCCCTAATAGGATCAGCCTGAAACCGGCTCCAAAAACAAAAGCAGCACAGCACAAATAGACTTCTGACAGCACTGCTGTAATATTGTTGATAACCAGGAGGCTGATTCAAAACTTTCCACCACAATCGGTTTATACAGACCTGTCGAACATAGAACCATTGTATCATTCACGGCAGAAGAGCAATACTTTTTTAAAGTTTGTTTGATCACTTTTGATGCATAAAAGTGATGAATGATTTTTTTTAAGAACATGAGAAATGCTCACCTGTCTTCTCTGTGTGGTTTCCTAACCTCAAGTGTGAACATGCAATAAAAATCCAAAGACCAGAGACAAAAAGAACATGCACAGGCAAACACACACACACATTGACAGAAGCTCAACAAAGCCAGGCCCAGGGCGCAGTCATTTGCTTTGAGGTTAGGCTACAAGAGGGTACCCAAGAGTCTTCCACTTTAAAACACGCAGCCATGCCGCAAACATACCTCTGCTCTCACAGGACCGCTTAGAAGAGCTGCTGGTCTGGTTTTCTCGGAGGAAACAGGGTGATTGTGCTTCATGTGGCACTCGACAGGATTCCTGCGGGTTTGGGAGGAGGCTGCTGCTCTTCTGCAGCCTCAAGCTGCCTCTGTAAAGCAGGGTGACCATTCCAACACTGTCTCGATCCCGAGAGCTGACCTTCTGTGATATTTAGCCCTGTGGGTCAGAGCTTTACAGTAAAGTCGGTTCCAAAAAAGCCTTGGCCTGTGTTCTCTTGTTCTAGCATTTTTCCATATGGCTACAACGTGCAAGCGAGTCAGCTCAGATGTCCCGATCTGTAAAGCACATCGGCACATCTGCGTGTTGTCTTTACTCTCTCAAGTTTAATATTCAGAAATCATACCTGTTGACAACACAGGCATGTCCAAGAATGGAATTGCATCCCAGACACTTTATAACTTTTACAGCTGTCAGTTAAAATGTGATTCAGTCGGACACATCACAGGTAACCCACAAAGACATTCCCATGGTGAAGATGCTAATGCACATCATATGAAAAACGTCTTCCAAAAAATACCAAACGGCTGCTCGCTGAGGCACATCTGGTTCTTCTCTTTTTCTCGCTCTCTCTCTTCTTCCATGTTAGCAGCGCTAATTGTCGGTTGTCTCACCCAAGCCCACAGCACAATGGCAAGTTCTGCCAAGGCCCCAGTCGAATGCACCAGCTGTGTAACACCAAACTGTGCCAGGCCAACGGAGTGGACTTCCGAGCTCAGCAGTGCGCAGAGTACAACAGCAAACCCTTCAGGGGATGGTACTACAAATGGAAGCCATACACCAAAGTGGAAGGTACGGGAGATGTTTATGCCATAATGCATTCATTATAACAAGAGCAAATGTCTCATTAACAGTTTGAAAGAGCACAACAAACCTCTGTAGTGGGTTCATAAATTCTCATGCTTGTTAACTCTTAAAAAGGCAAGAACACTGAGATACCGGTAACACTTTACAATGAGGTTGTATTTTTTAATGTTAGTTAAAGTGATACTCCACCCAAAAATGAAAATCCTGTCGTCGTTTACTCACTCTCTTATCAGTTCAAACCTGTATGACTTTCTTACGCAAAACACAAAAGAAGATATTTGCCGGCACCCATTCACTTCTATTGTATGTACACAAAACCAGTGCAAGTGAATGGGTCTTTGGTTAACAACATTCTTCAAAATATCTTCGTTTGTGTTCTGCGGAAGAAAGAAAGTCATACAGGTTTGAAATGACAAGAGGGTGATTAAATGATGACAGAATTTTCTGAACTATCACTTTATTGCATTAGCTAACATGAACTAGCTATGAACAATACTATACAGCATTTTTTAAACATAAGTTGGAAATTTTGACTTTAGTTGATGCGCAGTGAACTAGCATGAATAATTGAATTGACGTTAACAAAGATGAATAAATGCTGAAAACTATATTGCTTATTTTTAGTTCATGTCAGCAAATGCATTTACTAACAAATACAACCTTTTTATAACGTGCAACCGGGACACCACAGAAGTGCTTGCTGTTTTCTAACACGTTACAATTCCACGTTTTCCACAATTCCACCTTTATTTATAATATTTTTCAATAAAACATTTATCTCAGGTCAGTGATCATCCTGCTATTGTAAATTGGGCAAATGTATTAGAACACGGAATGTAAAAATATTCTTGACCTTCTTTGTTTGTTTTTGGTACCCTGTGATAGCTGACTCAGCAGGGGCAAGTTTGTTTTTATAATGTAATCATTCCCATTTGGTTCTGACAGAATGTATTTATTATTTTTATAGATCGTTACATAGGCAATATATAGTTTGCCCCAGCTATTCAGCTGACATAATTTGTATTGACTGAGCATGAGTGGATTTGCACTGGAAACATGCAGCCACTTGCTTCATGCAGTGCACTGATCAACCCTGCAGGCATGTTTATACCTGAATAAGTCTCATTCAGTCTGTTTATATTTAAGGGCTTTGGGACACAATAAGTAGAGGACTGGGATTGATAAAGTGTAAGAAGAAAAACAAAGGAAAGATACATTTTTTTTTCATTAATGAGAACTGAAGACAGAGTAGTATGGTGAAGGACATGTTGGAGTTGGGATCTATTGAGGCTAAACTTGTACCATTGGGGTGAAAGGAACCCCATGTACTAATCAGTACATTGTGTCCTGCCTTAGGTTATTTTTTACTGGACAGTATAGGAGCTGAGAAGAACTTAAAGGAATAGTTTACCCGAAAATGAAGTTGTTCCAAATCTTTATGAATTTCTTTGTTCCGATTAACACCGAGAAAAATATTTGGACGAATGATTGTAACCAAACAGTTCTTGGCCACCATTGACTACCACAGTAGGAAAAATTTCTTGGTAAAAAAGATATTTTGAAGAATGTACACTCTAAAAAAATATATGCAATATAGCACTAAAAGTGGTTCTTGGCTCGTAATCTTAGGGAAACCACTTTTAGTGCTATATAGAACCATATTTTGGTGCTTCATTGGTTCTTCAGCTGTTCTTTGGGATGACTGAGGTACTATATATAACCACTGAAGAACCATACAAGGGCTAAATAAGAACCTCTGAAGGACCACTGAAGCACCAATATATGGTGCTATATAGCACTAAAGTTAAACCACAGACTTACTTTCCCCTTGGAAATCGCAGCGACTAAAAGCCACTAAACATCGTTCCCCTATGATTACGAACAAAGAACCACTTTTAGTGCTATATAGCACCATTTTTTTTAGAGTGTAGGAAAGCAAACAGTTCTGAGGCACTTTTGACTACCATTGAATTTTCTTTACTATGGTAGTCAATGGTGGCCAAGAACTGTTTGGTTATGAGCATTCTTCCAGATATCTTTCTCTGTTCATCAGAACAAAGAAACTTGGTCACACTTTATTTTAAGGTCCAATTCTCGGTATTAATAAACAATTAACTATGACTTTTGCCTCAGTAAACTCCTAATTTGTTGCTTATTAATAGTTAGTAAGGTAGTTGTTAGGTTTAGGTATTGGATAGGATTAGGGAAGTAGAATATGGTCATGTAGAACATTGTTAACACTTTAGTATAAGGACCAATTCTCACTATTAAGTTGCTTATTAGCATGCCTATTATTAGCATATTGGCTGTTTATAAGCACTTATAAAGCACATATTCTGCATGACCATATTCTATATCCCTAATCCTACCCAATACCTAAACCTAACAACTACCTTACTATTAATAAGCAACAACTTAAGAGTTAACTAAGCAAAAGTTGTAGTTAATAGTTTACTAAAAATAAAAAAATAAAATAAACAGCCAATATGCTAATAATAGGCATGCTAATAAGCAACTAGTTAATAGTGAGAATTGGTCCCCTACTGAAGTGTTACCAGAAACTTATATGGATTTGGAACAACTCGAGGGTGAGTAAATGATGACAGAATTTTTATTTTTGTGGGGGACTGTCCCTTTAACCCAGTTGATGGTATTTCAATGAAGTGTTTATATGCCGAAAGTATATGCATTTTGTGTAAAGTATCACTTTCTGGCTGTATATTGTTTGACACTTTTTTTTACTAAAGAGATACACGTGACCTCTGATATAGGTCTGTATTTTTTCCGCTGTGGGAGAGTTGGATACCGCTGCCCTTCCTGCATTCCAGCTTTATGGTCCCATTTGTAACAGTGTTTTAAGTTTTAGTGTAACATATGTTCTGTGGGTTTGTTTTCTACAGCACGATGTGCCTTGTAGTTACTGCCCGACGAACCACACACAACTTTCACATGCTCAGCAGTTGGCATTAGATAGTAAACATTTGCATTGTGTACACTAAGAGTAAATGATGCTTGATGGAAATCTTCAGTACTTTGTGTAATGATGACTCCCAGACTCCATGTGAAACCACAGCTAGTTATTATGATACAATAAATATAATGATAGACTTCACAAATGTGCCTTTAACAGACTGATATATTTCCTAAATTTGGTATAGAACTATATTGTGTTCATATCATAAGTAATATATGTTATATATATATATAAATCATATTCAGACTGTCAGATATGTGCTATTTAGTTCTAAGTTCAAACTACCTTAATGGGAATTATCTGTACTAGTGTGGGTTTATACATAAAAGACATTATAAATTAGGTCAAGGTGGGTTTGTTTTCTGTCACGAATTGGCAGAAGAACCCAAGCGCAGGCAGCAATGAAGGGGTTAACAGAATATTTATTTTACAAAAAAACACGCAAAACAAAAACCCACGAGGGGGTGTAAACAAGACAAGAAAATAATAGGGGTAAACAGGGATGAAAAACTAACTAAACACTAAACTAGAAACAATACTTGACATGAACTACACTCAAACACTTACTTAGACAGGACTGGGTTCTTGAAACAGAAAAACAGGATCACAGGAACACAGACAAGCACGATACACATACACGTATGTAATACACAGGCACAGGACAAAGAAACAAGAGGGTATATATAGGTAAGACAAACGAGGGATAACGACATGGGGCAGGTGTGGTTAATCAAACACTCAGGGAAGGATAACAAGGAAACGAGAGGAGCGGGGCCAATGACGAGACACTGGAGAGAACGCATATTATTGTCAAAAGAACAATAATATGTTTCTCTCCACACCAAACCAAAGACTGTCATGGCTCTGCTACAAAACATGACTAAATGAAGCAGAGCCATGACAGAAGCCCCCCCTTTAATGAGCACCCCAGGTGCTCACCAAGGGGTAGACGGACGAGACAGGGCAGACTGAGACAGTGACATGACAAGACAGAACAAGGAAAACAAAATCAGAGGCAAACAAGACAAGATAATCATGGGGTTGGGGTGACACAACAAGAATAACAAACATGGGAGGGGGGGTGGGGCAAAACAAGAGTTCATGGGGGGAACAAAAGAGTCCAAGGGGGGAACAGTTCTAGTCCCCGGCTGCGCTCGAGGGCGCGTAGTCCTAGGGGACTTAGGGGAAGTCCTGGGGGGAACAGTCTTTGCCCTGGGACTCCCAGGGACCGGCTGGAAGCCGGCTGGAACCGGCTGGACAGGGCTTGACGCGGCTGGAAGGCCGGCTGGACAGGGCTTGACGCCGGCTGGAAGGCCGGCTGGACAGGGCTTGACGCCGGCTGGAAGGCCGGCTGGACAGGGCTTGACGCCGGCTGGAAGGCCGGCTGGACAGGGCTTGACGCCGGCTGGAAGCCGGCTGACGGCTTGACGCCGGCTGGAAGCCGGTGGGACGGGCTGACGCCGGCTGGAAGCCGGCTGGACAGGGCTTGACGCCGGCTGGATCCCGGCTGGACGCCGGCTGGATCCCGGACTGGACGCCGGCTGGATCGCCGGACTGGACGCCGGCTGGATCGCCGGACTGGACGCCGGCTGGATCCCGGACTGGACGCGGCTGGATCACCGGACTGGACGCCGGCTGGATCACCGGACTGGACACCAGACTGGACACCGGACTGGAAGGAGCCTGCGCTGCCCGCCGCTGCCTCTTCTTCTTCAGCCGAGCCACCCGCCTGGAGGTCGGCTGAAGGAAGGATGTAGAAGGCATGGCTGGTTCCGGCTGGGACTCCTCGGAGGTGGACTCCCAGGATGCTCGCCTCCCCCGCTTGCCAACGAGGTGGATGGTGGAGAGGCTGCCGAGAGTGGGAAGGATGGAGTGGCGGTGCCCACAACCCCGATCTGCAGGGAACCACGCTCAGGAATCGTGACCAGCGGAGATGGGTAGCTGGTAATTGCTGAGGCCGTGGACTCCGATCGTTCCGCGGCGGACAGCCACACAGCGTCGAAGTCCAACGGTCTCAACGCCCTCATCTCCGCCCGCAAAAGTGGGTCCCTGAGACCGGAGTTAAATAGCACCGCGAGCTCCTCCTCCCCGAAGACGCCATTCTCGACGACGTCCAGGAACCTGTCCACGTACTCATCCATGCTCTCGTTCCCCTGGCGAAGTCCGCAGAGGAGGCGAGCTAGGTGGGACCGCCCGGTGCTCATGCTGCCTGCTGGGTTCAGTGATGGCTCGTGGATTCTGTCACGAATTGGCAGAAGAACCCAAGCGCAGGCAGCAGTGAAGGGGTTAACAGATAATATTTATTTTACAAAAAAACACGCAAAACAAAAACCCACGAGGGGGTGTAAACAAGACAAGAAAATAATAGGGGTAAACAGGGATGAAAAACTAACTAAACACTAAACTAGAAACAATACTTGACATGAACTACACTCAAACACTTACTTAGACAGGACTGGGTTCTTGAAACAGAAAAACAGGATCACAGGAACACAGACAAGCACGATACACTTACACGTATGTAATACACTGGCACAGGACAAAGAAACAAGAGGGTATATATAGGTAAGACAAACGAGGGATAACGACATGGGGCAGGTGTGGTTAATCAAACACTCAGGGAAGGATAACAAGGAAACGAGAGGAGCGGGGCCAATGACGAGACACTGGAGAGAACGCATATTATTGTCAAAAGAACAATAATATGTTTCTCTCCACACCAAACCAAAGACTTTGTCATGGCTCTGCTACAAAACATGACTAAATGAAGCAGAGCCATGACAGTTTTCCATTTGACATAAAAGTCCATATGCATTTCGCCTAATAAAAGGTTTATAAGCTCACGACTCCATATGTTCTCGTACATGAAAACTGCATTGGAGTGTGATGACACTACAGGTGCAAAGCTTCAGAAGATCTGACATATAATCTAATTGGAGCTATAAGATGTGATAACCCCATTCATTTCTTTTCTAGAAGAGGACATCTGCAAGCTGTACTGCATTGCTGAGGACTTTGATTTTTTCTTTGCTATGTCCAGCAAAGTCAAGGATGGGACGTCTTGCTCTGACTACAAAGGAGGGTTGTGCATTGATGGGATATGTGAGGTTTGTGAGGATATAAGGATATCAGTCATTTTTTGACACATTTACAACTGTTTAGGTATATTTGACAAGAAAATATGATTGTCAGATTGAGCATTTTATTTGTATCACTTTTGCTGTGTAGCCGGTTGGATGTGACCAAGTGTTGGGTTCAAAGGCCTCTCTGGATGCCTGTGGGGTGTGTAAAGGTGACAACTCTACCTGCAAGTTCTTCAATGGCCAGTACACCCTCCAACACAGAGCCAATGGTGGGCTTTTCACACTCATACATTCAGTACAGTTTTGTAGATATTGTTTCATATGTCTTATTTTAAAGAGAATAATAAACTTAGTTGCTCTTTTTGGTCAATTTCCATGAAAGCTGGAATGGCTTGTTTGCTATAATATGAAATTTATCATTTATCTTTGTAAAAATATACAGTATACTTATAAAAGTTTAACTATGCTTTTCTCATCCTATCACCCCCTTTTTCTTTTCAGAGTATTACCCTGTTGTGATAGTTCCTGCTGGAGCAAGGAGCATCAGGGTGCAGGAGATAGAGATCTCCACCAGCTACCTGGCTGTCCGTAGCCTGAAGCGAGGCACTTACTACCTTACGGGAGATTGGACGGTGGACTGGCCAGGCAGGTTCCAGTTCGCCGGCACCACTTTCAGCTACCAACGCTCTTTCAACCGGCCTGAGAGCCTCTACGCCGCCGGACCCACTAATGAGACCTTGTTCTTTGAAGTGAGTCACCCCCATCAAATTCCGACCTGACACCTGTTAGTGAATTAACCATGACAGGGCCTTGGCAAGAGCGCCGTGGCCGTTCGGTCAGATGAAAACAAAGCTGAGTGACAGTGGGTGGGTGGGCGAGAGAGATGAGAAACAAATGAGAGAAAGGGAGAGAGAGACAGAAGAGAAAGCACACAAATGAGTTTAATGGGCAGACTAACGCCTCTGTTTGGGATTAATTGCAGGCCAGAGCCGACATGGTCATTGCGACTTTAATCTCCGGTGTATAGAGATTGAAGATCAAACAGTGCGACGATGTGAATGGCAGTAAACTTTGAACTTTCTGCTCTGCATGCTATTGCTAATGGGCAGCATAGGGCACCTCTTATATGAAAGAAACGCACGCTGTAGGGTGATGATGAGTATAGCTACAGATGACCTTTGAGGTTAAGGCATACAAAGAACTCTTCATTTATTTGTATGAAGCTCTGAAGAGGCGAAAAGAATGGGAGATCATTACATTTCAAAAGAAAACTTTAAACTTGAACTCAGTAGAAAATGGGAAAAATGTTTAAAGTCCTATGCACTCTCTGGTCATATATGTGGCCTAATAAGCTCTTTTACATTACATGGATCAGGTTGCCTCATAGGGGAAAAATACACACCTTATCTCACTAGCTACTCTATTTTCAAACACTTTAGTTCATGCAATAAATTGGCCATTTCTGAATTGTGCATTTCTACAGTGGCTGTAGTAACTGAAAACAATTGCTTTTCTGTGATGCTACATTCACACACTGTATGGTGTCAACCCAAAACAATCATATTGGCCAGCATGACTTAAACAAACACAGAGGTCACCTTTTAGGCTGTTCAGAAATGGTAGGTGAATTATAGAAAGTTTTATGAAGTAATATGCTTGTTTTTGGAAAAAGAGGTCTGCTCTTTTAGTCTGTTGTAGACTCCATGGTCCTACAAGGTAGCTGTGAGTTTGAGTAGAGGAGTACAAAACTTTCACCACAATCTGTAACTACAATTTCAAACACAGTTACAGTATTTTATACAGATTTTACATTTTTATACAGATACATTTTTTCAGAAATGTCTATTGAAACCATCCTAATAATCCTAAAGATTACTCTGATAATAAATCATGCTAATTCCTTGTGGCTTAACTATGTTAAAGATCTGGGTCCTCGCTATGTTTAGTAAGTAAGTCTACAGTACTGTATATACTCTAATAATAATTGTCCAAATGTTTCATAGTCTCAAAATGTTATACTGTCTTGGCTACATTTCTTTTCATAAAGTACTAAGTCAAGTACAAGTCCTTGGGTGATATGATTTCTGGTACCTGTGCATGTCATTTCAGGTTTAAATTAGATGTGTTTGTCATCAACTCAGTCACCGTTGTGCATAGAAACCGATAACAATCTTATAGACAGTTGGTTTACACTTTTACAGGTAAAGCCCATGAAAATTGTGAGGAAATTGCAATAATCACTAAATATTCTTATAACTTGTAATCTATATTTTCTATAAATTTTCTTTTTCAAATCTACATCTTTCTATATGCATGTAAAGTTGCATTACAGCAATGCAAAACTGTGAAAAGCGCTATGGAAATAAAATTGAAATCAAGCGTAGCGTCAGTTCTGGCAGGTCACGTGAGTCCAGCTTGCATCAGCCTATCACATCAGGTGCAGCTAATCAACGTTAACCAATAGTCATATAATACATACTGGACTGCGTCCTATTTAAGTTGCCTTTCTTTGCTCCTTATCAGCTGCTTAATCGTGCCGCACTCAAAACCCATCCCCATCTCCTCCATATGTGCCTGTATCTGTCGGATCATTTTAATTTAATCCTGTTACGCATCATGAACTGTTCTGGTTCCCCAGGTGGAGGGACATGTATTTCTGCCATCCCGCTCTGTCCATGCAAGGCTGCATGGACAGGCAGAGAGTTTGCCCAGAACAGTTTCATTCCCCCAACCTTATATTTTGCTATTGTTTAAATATTTGAAGACAGTGGTCCTGACAGAATTGAATAATATGTAAGTGAAAGCATTGTTGGAGATGAATTATGTATTTAAAATCTTTTAAACATTATTTCCAGATTACTTTTTTTACAGCACCTCAAGCTGTAACACTTCTTCTGTTCACTTGGCCTTGATACTTTTGCAGTTTTCTTTATGCACATTGAACAAATGTTAGCCATCCATTATTTCACACACATTGATCTGCGGTGCACTCAGCCTTTGCATTACATTCATTCCGTGTTCCTCTTCAACATAAACCGGTCTTCCTGTGTTCGCTATGCTTTCCCTGGTGTGGGCGGTGAAAGCTGATGTCTGATTTGCAAATAAATTGGCATTAATCTCTCTAAGTATGCTCTGTAATTTTGAAAAGAAGAGGAGGGTAGACGGAGATTAAAAGATTAGGATTTCTGCAATTGAACTCAATAGATCAGAGAGGCTCGGAGTCCCGATTCGAGGGAAGCAGCTGGTCAATTAAGCTTGGCTGGATCTCTCCGTCTAGGCTGCTGTGGAAAATGGATACTTCAGCTTCGAGACCCTTACTGCTAAAAACGCTTAAGAAAATAAATGTGGAGGAATGCGAAGGTAAACTTTGACGTGATTCTAGAGGTTGTAATCAGCTCAACAAGCTGGACTGGAAGTCACTAGACCAGACATAACAGAAGAGTTCCCATCAACTTGATGTGGTTCTGTATGAAACACTAGAGTAGATTAATTTGGGTATTGACATTCTTGTGGCATGAGTCAATAGGGTCATGCCAGTCCAAAGTGATGGATTGGCGTTCTCTGCTCATTCTGTGGTGTGGAACCCATGCTACCATACATCAGTCTTGTCAAACTTTCATTCAATCTTGTTTCTTCATAACAGGAGGTCCTGCTACCCTTCCAGCCAGGACACAGATGGATTTTTGTGTAGTAACTCTATACTTAGAGTGCATGATAATAAACCTGTATACTTGTGTCATTATTGTGCCTGTCCCTGTTCAGAGTTCAGTAATTGCCCCAGATTTTCCATCATTACTCAGATTGGTGAGAGTAGAGGATAGTAAGAAGCCATCTAAAGAGACCAAAGTTGGTTTAGAAGCACACATACAACATACTTGTGTTTGCAGTATTTGAATGTGGATAATTCTTATGTTTAACATTTTGATTCGTGTTGCATATGTTAAGGCTGAAATTTTAGCCTTACTATATCAGAGCGCTCAGGCATGGTGCAATGAACTCATGCGGGTGTTGACCCTGAATCAGATGAGGTAGAGTTTTTGTGTGTGTTGTGTCCATAGAAAGATGGCTAGTGGATCACAGATGGAGTGGAGACCTCCTCCTGAGACCTATTCTGGAATAGTAACTCCATGTTCATTGCCAGCTATAAATTTGGATCAGTGTTGAACAGGCTAGCGTGCAGGGTCCTGTGGACATCTTCCAGGGTGATAGATTTTGTCTGGACACAGGGGAAGTGTGCCAAGATACTTCATAAAAGGTATCTTGCCACTGTCTCTAACCATACTTTTTACATTTATTTTTATGTTTGACTTTCTACAGCATTATTGTGGTTCACACTGTTATGATCGTCTGGATTTTTTTCACCTGTAACTTTCTGGACTTTAAAAAAATCTCACATTCACTACTCTCTAGGTCTCCGTCCTTATAGTGAAAAAACTAAACTGATCCCATGTTTGGCTAGGGAAGTTATGTGGCACAGTCTGTTAAAGCCCAGCTAAAGTATTTTTTTGTGATTTACATAATATCATTCTATATGTAAAGAACATTCTGTGAAATTACAACATTAAGGCAATGTCAACGATTGAAATCATGGTGAAATTAATGGTTGAAATCAAACTTTGCTTATCTCATAATTAGATTTTGGGACTAACCTGAGTTTTACAGACTGGGTCCCATATTAGTTGGATTTGGCTAACTGGATAATCTGTCGAAGCATTGTGGTTGGCTGAGTATTTTTGATTTAAGAATCTGCCCACATCAGCAAAAACTAGCCACATTACTGTTGAAAATTAACAACCTGAGTCCCAATGACATGGGTAATTCAGTTTGTACCTAATCCACTGCTTCATTTCACAGTATAGGATAGGAGAACCGTATAAAACAAACTGCAGTTGTCTTCGGAAATAATTAAAAATGTCAACATTTATATTGCATGTTTACATAAAAAACAATTAGAAACATTGCAAATGTCTTGCATAAATGACCCCCTACTCAACAGAAATGTCTGCTTTGCAAACATCATATTTAAACATACGGCTGAAACTCTCCAGTGAGTGTAATGACCCTCAGGATTTAAACCTTGTTTAGTTGACAGTGGTTTCAGCTCAAGCATAACTGTCCCTGTGCTTTCTACATATAGTTTGGTGGTTTACCAGTTCCAGTGAATTTGGTGTCATTGCATTTTCTTTGGTACAAATAGTCTGAGGAAAATCCCCATGTGGCAAAGCCAAAGTTAAAACAAAGGTCCTCTTCTTTTAGGAAGACTTTTCCACTCCATCAAAATCATCCTCAGGCAATCCTCAGTTGCCCTGGGCACAGTTTTAGTGTAAAGCTTCTTGATCTTCCTCTGTGGTCTAGTCTTAGAAATATCACAATAAAATCTTTTCCAGACACTAAATTAAAGTACAGTGTACAGCTCGACTCAACATAAATAATCAATAATGCAAACACAAATAAATACTGTAAAACCAAGATGCAAAATGTGAACCGGATTTAAACAAACCCACAACTTCCATTCCAACAAACCCACAACTTGTTCCATTTTACAAACTGTAAAAGTACTTCAGTTCAAACACATACACAATCTAATTCAAACATCCTTTCAGAGCACTGGTCACTAACTTTGCATTGTGCTGTCCATCTGTCAATCCCAACAGAGCTACAGCCACAAAACAGCCACAAATGCTCTGGCACCCTCTCATTCAGCGAGTGGTAGACCCATTGTTTTGACCCATGGCTCCGCTGTCTGTCTCTTTTCCCCTGACCTGCTCATTTGATGTTCTTTCTTCCTCCACAGATTCTTCTTCAAGGCAAAAATCCTGGTGTGTCCTGGGAGTACACACTACCCCACCCAGAGAAGAAGCACAACTACACCTGGTCTGTGGTACGCTCGGACTGCTCTGCGCCCTGTGCTGGGGGTGAGTGTGTTTTTCTGCCTACACAGCATATGTAAATGATTGCATTTGCACGTGGAATCAAGTGTGCGTTTCCTTCAGTTAGAAGAAAGACATAGAATTTGTGCTTGTGTGATAAGGAATAATGTTTCTTGTATGACAAGTGTTTGTCCAGACCGATCAAAAGCACCTTTGTGAGCAGTAGAGGAAGACAAAAGTTTCAACTTCCTCCAGACCTCCGCTAATGTCCACCCAACCTTTTTCACTCATCTCTGTATATGCGTCTGTGTGGTTGTGGCTCCTCCATTCACAGTCAGTTGTCTGAGTGTTGGTGGCAGGCAGACAGCACTATGACATCCCCGGAGCACAGATCTCTATCTGAGCTCTCACACGGTTTCATTCATGTTTTTCTTTGGAGCGGACCTCTGGGCCGCCCCTCCTGGCCTCTCACACTGACAGAGGCCAGACTTTGTTTGCCACAACAGAAGCCAAACTACAGTACTGCCATTCATCCTGAGCTCCTATAATCCCCCCTTAACACACCGTGTGTGCTGCAAGCTTTCCCTTTTAAAACACTGTATGCTTTAGCTTATCAAATGGGAAAGATGTATGTTAGGTGGGTCATTTTGGAAGAGATGCAACATGCGAAAAGAAAGTGGATGTAATTTTTTTGTCTTTTTATACAATAGTAAGTTTCAGTTTTTAAATCTGTTTTGACACGCACTGATCCAGAAGTGTTAATATTTAATAAAACAGCACTGATGCATCTCACTTAGCGTTTGTGGTGACACAATGTCAGTATTTGCTTTGGTCGTTGATGCACTACGGTTGTATTATCATTGTTTGGAAATGTCACCCCAAAATGAAAATTCTGTAATAATTTACTCACCCTCAGGTTGTTCCAAACATTTATACATTTCTTTGTTCTGCTGAACACAAAGGAAGATATTTGGAAGAATGTCAGTAACCAAACAGTTCTCATCCCCCATTTACTGCCATATAGGGAAAATATGGGAGTCAATGGGCCATGAGATCTGTTTGTTTACTGACATTCTTTGTTCTGCTAAACACAAAAGAAGATATTTGGAAGAAATTATACAAGTTTGGCACAATCTGAGGGTAAGTAAATTACAGAATTTTCATTTTTAGGTGAACTATCCCTTTAACATTGTCTTAGAGCTATTGTATAAAAGCAGTTTTACCCTTGTCGCGGTCTTGCTACACTTGTACCTATGGCCACATCAGTATTAAACAGCATTCTTGCTCATGTCATTTCTCCTTCTAACTCTCAGGTCGGGTCTCGATGAAAGCCATTTGTCTGCAGGATCAGCACACACAGGTCAACGCTTCACTCTGCAACCCCCAGACCAGACCTGTGATGGGCTCCCACCTGTGTAACACACAGCCCTGCCCTGCCTAGTAAGAATCTCTGTCTGTCAAGAACTTGCTTTCTATTTCTACTGGCGGGTATAGTGCCATGGTATGGTTGTCTGAAATCAGCTGTGGTGGTTTCTGTGTGGGCAGAGTTCAACATAAAGCTCCTGGGAGTCACAATCTAAGGTTCTTCTCTAAAGAAAACAGGATTAACATAGCCTCCAGACAAGGACTGACTGCTTCCTCACTGGCCAGACTCTAGCTCCAAGCCACAGCCTGGCACAAGCACACACTCACAGTCTCTTAGGTTATACAAACGTATACCCACATACATATACACACACTTCTGTTAAAGTGATAGATTACCCAAAAATGAAAATTCACGTAGTTTCAAACTAGGGATGCACCGATATGTAAATTTTGGCCGATAACGATAACCGATAATTCTTTAACATTGGAATTATGTCACGAAACTCGAGAAGACAGAACCCAAATGCAGGCAGGTGAAGGGTTAACGAAGGTCTTTAATAAAAAGACGAAAGTACAAACAAAAGCCCACAATGGGAGTAAAAGCGAACTCAAAACAGAAACTTAAAACAAACACTTCCCTCGATAGGGGACGGTTAATAGAGTCCAAAACCAACAAAGGGAAGTCACAGAGTGCAGCTGGCTAGGACCAGCCAGGGCAAGGAAAATACGGGAACAGGGTCATCACACAGGTGCCCGAGACGAACATGAAATGTGACCCGAACCAGCAACATGACAGAGAACAGGGGCACTAAATAGGGGGACACTAACGAGGGAAGTTAACAAGGGGCAGGTGAGGAGAATCAAACACTAACGGGAAGATTACACGGGGCAGGTGAGGGGAATGAAACACTAATGGGACAATGACGGGGAAACAAGGGGGCGGGGCCAAAGCACGAGACAAGGAGACACGTGGTGCAATGTCATAACAAACAGCCACGTGTCTCCAAGACATAACACACAAGACATGGTACTGTCATGACCCTGTCCACAAAACTAGGAATTTCAAGTCAAGAAGGACAGGATCATGACAGAAGCCGATAACCGATATATTGGCCAATATACAGTATCTAAATATTAATATAAAATTTCCTAAGACTGAAAAAAAGGCAAAATGTGGACAACTGCTTTTATTTGAAACATAACTATTAGTTCTCTTTTTTTCCCTGAAAAGCATGTACCGAGCCTACTTTTTTTTATTAAATAAACAAATTATAGATGTTCTTCCAGAGCAGCCCAGAAAAATGTTCTTAATAGCCACATGTCTAACAGGTCTCAAGACAGAAAGCATTCAGACAGCAGTCTGATTCAAACAATATGCATTTGTTCCTATAATTTACACATTCATACTCTACCTACATCAATAATGTTTCGCTAATAGCAGTAAGCGAATGATCACCACGAAAGATAGTACTGTAATGTAGTTTAACTGTGAGCAGCGTGCAGCTGAAGAAGTTTAACAAGAGGAAATGATTTATGATTTATCGGCTATAAAATATATCGCCCTAAATTTTATTATTTATGTATGGACACAAAACCAATGCAAGCGAAAGGGTGCCGGTTAACAACGTTCTTCAAAATATATTTGTTTATGTTGTGCGGGAGAAAGAAGGTAATACAGGTTTGAAATAGGGATGCAAAATAAATTATCGGCCATATCGGTATCGGCCGATAAATGGTCATTTTTAATGTTATCGGTATCGGTAACCCTTTCGCTTGCATTGGTTTTGTGTCCATACATCAGAAGGGAATGGGTGTTGGCGCTGTTCGGTTACCAACATTATACAAAATATCTTCTTTTGTGTTCTGTGGAAGAAAGTAATACAGGTTTGAAATGACAAGAGAGTAAATGATGACAGATTTTTTTTTTTTCGGGTGAACTATCACTTTAATGGTTCTTACATTATCTCCTTAACTTACCTCTACATCTAATCTTAACAAAAACCTTGTTGTTTTACATTATTAAAACATTTAGAAAGTTAATTATGGCATTTGAGGTTTAGATTCATGAGCCCATTTACCATTTTTACCAAGCTTTGTGATTTACAAAAATGGCATCACAAACCTGCACACACACCCTCTTAGAGTTATACGCACACTGTATACAGTACACACCAGCTCTCACAAATAGGCACACAAAGACAAAACGACTCTTCCTCTAAGTTTGTCTTGTCTTCCCATTGACTTAAAGGCAAGTATGTTGAATGACAGGGTGAATAATTCACATATATTTCAGGAGGAGTTGAAGTCTAAAGACTCCCACATATTTACATTGAAGTGAGTGAAAAAGATAAATGTTATTCTTGGATGTGAGGATGATAAATGAATGAAATGTTGTGGAGAAGATGATGAATGCATTGGATAGAGACATTGTACCGTGAGCACTGATGGTTTCATGAAACACTTTAGGTGTCAGTCACCTCCTCTGGCATCTGGATACGGGAAAGGACACAGTTTTACCTATGAAAGGGATTTGCTCAAAACCAAAGGTCAAAGTCAATCTGCTGGTCCATCTTTGAGCATCTATTGCTATTCCTTCGAAAACAGCCTTTGATTCACCTAAAGCTTGATTTATTGATCTCATGCATCTACATACCCAGCATCCCTCACTCACTGTGGTGAAAGGCATTGACACGGCATTCTGGCACTCAGATAACAAATGTCTCCTTTAACCTTGCTGGCGTTCCTCTCGTTCTATTTCACACAGGCCTTAAATCATCAGGTTGTGTGTGAAATGCTGGCTGCAACCAGTGGTGATGTGTGGGCACTGGCCATGCTAAAGAAAAGGAAATTAAGAACATATGATCGTTTCCTTAAAGCAACAAGCTTGTCTTGTTCAAAGTCTGATGAATAGTCCAATAACACATGGAAAATTAAAACAACGACAGGGTTGACAGCAAAACAGCATGTCTGCTGTGATGTTGGATGTCCAATCACCAACAATGTCTGTCTGTAACATAATAACACTAACTTTTCCTGCGCTGTAGTGGGCAGGGTGGGGGTCTTAGATTACCAGTAGAGATTACCAGTAATCTCAGTCTCCTTCCAGTTGGCATCACAACTCAATGACACCATCATCCTTCTTACTGCCAGGTCACACAATAGAGTCAAGAGCTCACATGTAGGCAAAATTTTGAAAAAATCCTAAGTAGCCCTGTGTTATTTTTTGAGGTTCTCTCTTCATTAAATTCCCACCATTCAAGACGGATTTTCTTCTCTCTGTGAAGGTCATAAATGTGTTTTGTGTTCAGACAGACAGGTCTTAAATCCCACAGTTACTCATGACCTCCCCCACTGTACGCAGAGTCTGTTTCCCCATATTAAATGACATCACAGGCTTAAATTTGTAATATCAACTCCCGAAACATTATTTGTTTGAGGCATTATTTGCTTTGATTTATGAATGCTGAAAATAGGAAAACTCTAAAAGTCTTAGTGAAAATAAATAGGCCTTTAGAAACTCTTCCAGAAAATGTATAGGCATGCATTAAAAAAAAGAGCTTCTGCTTATCTTTCCAGCAAATATTTCCAGTGTTGACATGTCTGCCCATGTTTTATTACGGAGCAGAAGGGCATCCCCATGGGGATTGGGTCCGTCTAGCCAGCCAGGAATCAAGCGCTAATCTCCGGACTACGGCCTGCAGGACTCATTCTGATGACATAGTCACAGCTGCACGGTCTAAACTGCTGCTTCTGTGAAGCGTAGAGCGCGGTGACTTCAAATACGAGCCGGGCCCTGCAGCGGCCAACTTGGTTCCTTTGCCCAAAACATGACATGAAGAGATAAATGCACATGCCTTAAAGACTTTTGCAGTGCCCTCTGCATTCTCCCGTTTTTGTCTCCAGCTAGCACCCTTTAATGTGGGGACAGCTCCAGGGATGCTCACCATCCTTACACAAAGAAAATATATTTTTCACTATCTATACATATATACTGTATACAGCTTCGGAAAAATTAAGAGACCATTCCAAATTTTCATTGAATCAGAATTTCTAGAAAACTTTGAATTTTTTTTTTGAACTTTTCCTAAATACATGTACAAATATTACTGTTGTATTGCTTAAAAGCAAATATGAATTTGGTTTGAATTTTTTTTTCTGTCATTTTGACCTGTTTCTCCAGTTTTAATTTTCTTTATATAAATGCAAATAGAATCAATGGGTCTCATTCACTAATAATTGCATAGATTTTTCGTATTTATACGCACATCTTTACGCCTTTCTTACTCTTTCACTGTATATGATGAAATAATTTAAAAATTAAATATACATCTAAGCGTATAACTATTATGAAACATACAATTTGTCAATTTGTCATAGAGAGAGACAGAGAAAGAAAGAGACTAGCGATTTTTGCGATTTTACGTGTGCTTTCGGCTGTTCCTATCTTTTTGCTTATATTTAGAATAAATTTTAGTACGAAAGTTTTAGCGAATCATGATTTGTTCGTGAAAACGTTTGTGCGCATGTTTACGCATGCTTAGTGAATGAGACCCAATATTTTATTTGAAATTTGGTAGAAATATTGTTAGTAGTTTACAGAATGAAAAAAAGGACAATTTTACCTAAACACATACCTATGAATAGTAAATAAAAAAAACAGAAAATGGTCTCTTAATTTTTCCTGTGGCTATATACTATATATGAAATTTCCAATATATGGAAATGTATTATTTAAAATATTGGATTATATTTTTCAGTATATTCCCATTCTTTTTGTTTCATATCTCATAATTCAAGATAGAAACAATGTCCAATTTTATAAAACCAAGCAGCAAAAACAAACTGTTTCCTTACATTTCATGTTATGTAATGTTGTGTCTTATGTATATTTAATGCACATGCTTTTGGAAACCAATATTTTTAGCGAGAAAATGCAGAAAGCCGAGTGTGTTTAGGAAAATAGATGGCTCTCTCAGTGCTCTCAAACTGACAAATGCTTCCAAACCAAAACCATTCCCCAGCGAGTGCTAAAAATTCAGCCTTTGTCCTTCCATACGACCAACGGTAGCTTAAATTTCATCGAGCGATTTGAACGCTCCACAAGCATGCCTACAAGTATGCACACATACGCAAGTATGTTCTAGGCCGCATCATTTTGGGCAGACACGTAGACAATGCCAGGCAGTATCAGGAAATATGAAGCAGTCCACAATGTTGTCTCAATTTCTCTAATTGTATGGCTTGAAATATGTGATTTTTTAAAGGATTCCCGAAATACAAAATTTAAACCAGAGCCAGCACTGGTTTGCAGCGAGGCAACCATTGACCATTGACACATTGTCATTTATGTGGCAAAGAGAGAAAAGTGGGAGCGAGAGGGCACATCGCGCAATGGATTGCGTTTCTTTCCTCAATGAAAATTGTAGCTTAGCCTTATGCCTCCAATCTGTCAATGGTTGGAGAGAAAATTAAAGGATTTTTCTCAGGTCTGTGGCACAGGTCTGGTGGTTGGGTGGAACTGGGTCTTCTAAGAACTCGACCCGGGGCGCCTGTCCGTTGTGGTGGCCGCAACTCTCGTCAGAGCTGTCATTTTCTCTAATCTCTCCCTGGCCTGCCCAGCTCTATTTTAAAGTCTTATTTTATCCATAGCCAAGAGAAGCAGGAATAGCATTGCTATCTCAGCACTGGAGAAGAGCGGTTCAAACCCTGGACATATGCTGACTGCACAAGCAGTCAGTGATTCTTCTGAATGATTGGTCGTAGTGGCCACTGTTACATTAAATATCTCAAATGGTTTTTGGAAGTGTCCATGGCCAAATAGGACATATTGTGATTATTCTGAAGGAAGCCATTGATTCATCACAGCTGTTACTCATCACATTACTGCAATAAAACGGATTCATTACAGAATCCTGGAATGCTCACAGTTATCTACTTGTTTCTTTTTCAAAGTATTACAGTAATAGTTCACCTAAAAATGAAAATTCTGTCATCATTTACTCACCCTCTTTTCATTTCAAAAATGACTTTCTTTCTTCCGCAGAACACAAAATAAAATATTTTGAAGAATGTTGTTAACCGGCACCCATCGACTTGAATTGGTTTTGTGTACATACAATAGAAGTGTAGATTGCGGAAATCATTTGCATTTGAATTCAGGTGTTTTTAAGTAACTTTAATGATTACATAATCACATTAGGCACATTTTGTTCAAAGAAAGCCTTCCTGAATGTATGTGTGTGTTTGCACTTGTGTCTATGCCATCTGCATTTGCTCGATCATTCTCTAAAGGACAGGTGTGTTGTTTTGACAGCTGGACCACAGGTAAATGGGGAGTGTGTAGCAGAACATGTGGAGGTGGGCAGCAGACGCGAAACATCCGCTGCATGAGGAAGGTGACGTACCAGCGGGAGGAGGTGGCAGCTTCCTCCTTGTGTCCAGTAATCTCACTAGCACAGCTTCAGCCATGCAACACACAAGCGTGTCCTCCTGAGTGGAGCACTGGCTCCTGGTCACAGGTGTGTTCATCTAAACATAACATCTTTTTTTTTCAAAATATCACAAACCAAAATTCACATATATGTGAAAATCAAACTCTATTTGAGTCATATTTATTTGCATTTGAGTAATATGTATTTGTATTTGAGTCATATTTATTTTTTATTTATTGTGTGTTTAACTAGTTACATAGGAGGTTAGGTGAGGATTTGAGATGCTTAGTACGGTATATCAGAAAAAGGTTGTATTTGTGCTGAAGCGCTACTGCCCCCTGCTGTTCAAATATAAGTAGCACATCATATTTCATTCCTCTTGTTTTAACTTTTAATTATTCTGTTGTTTAGATTAAGGATCTGTTCCCTGTGTACTGTAAGAACTGTTTTATTCTATTGTTTTCCTTGTTTTTATGAATTGGTTTAAATGCTCTGTGTAGTTGAATGGCTTGTGGCAGTTATTGCCTGAGTTTTGTTGTAAACTCACCTTTAAATTCATGCAAGCTCAAGGCCAGATTGATTGATTGATTAACCTGATAGTGAGAAAAAAAACACTAAAGAATGGGGATTTTCCTAATGTTGTCATATTAAATATTTTCCTAAATAATAAATCAGTGTTTTGCATACAGTTTATAAGATATTTGAGAATATTTCAATGCAGTAGTTGATATTGACTAAATTCCAGCTAAGGGACAGAGTGAGTTCCCTCTATCTGTCTCTAGAGTTCATATATGTTGTTGTACCTTTAAAATGTTTAAACTAACAGTGCACAAACCACACAAGAGTAACTTTCTTTTTCTGTTTATTAGCTTTCTTTCTTTCTTATACATTTCTTGAAAATCTTTTTAAAGGTCTTTTAAAGATGGTTTTACACACGCTGTTCTGCCAATGTCATATTAATCTAGAGTACCTATACAGTAGTATTGCATACGTCATATCTTCTAAGAGTATTTAGATTGAGCACATTTATAAAAGACAGATACAGCTGTATGATTATTTCCGGAAAGACACGAGCTGCTGGAGGCAGGCAGGAGGGATGGAACTAGAGCACGAGCACACAATCATCGCATTAATCCCTTCGTGTTTTTTACATTATTCATGTAACGTTACGCGCCGATTGCCAACAAAACACAGACATATGACTTAGTTTCACTTACCGCGTGAAGTTCATGTCTGGCATTTTTTAGACAATCTTGATGGTAGGCGGGTCTTACTATCGCTCGTCGGTTGGCGCATGGGTGGGCTTTAACTGTCTTTCGCCTTGCCGAGCTTTTCTGGGAGAGTTGCAAAATAAAAGGAATAGGATCCCTGTTACGAAACAGGGATCCAGACTTACAGTATAAAAAACTATCAGAAACAAGTTGGAGTGCTAGGGGAGTGTATCAAGCACAGAAATACTACATCATACGTCCAACTCGTTTTTTAACAAGTTGACCATGTTAAGCATGAGAAGCCAACACGTTTAACATTGTAAGGAAGTCAGAATGCATGAAACAGCATTAAATCCCCCCTTTAAATCAAGATATGACTGTTTTATTTGGTTTCATACAAACATACAAAAACACAAAGATGAACAAGTGTGCAGTTTTAGTAGACCCAGATTAATTTGTGCTTTGTGTTAGTGATGTTTATAAGAACGATAAATTAATTTATCCTAAATGATGACAGATTATAAATGCTTCTTTGGAGTTGTATAAATGCTCTTTGTTGTTGTTTAAGGAACTTCAATTTTCTTACCAATACTGTAATGACATTGAGGTCTGCAATTGGTAGATTTTTATGCTCTTTGGAACATTTAATATATAGTGTAAAAGATTTTTTGTGAATTTACAGATTTAATAAAGCTCTCTCTCTCTCTAGTGCTCTAAGAGCTGCGGGCGTGGGCTGAAGAAGCGTAGTGTTTTCTGCAGGAGCACTGATCCAGGTGCCAGGGCTGGGGTGGTACCTGACAGCATGTGTAAATTACACCTGAAGCCCAAAACCCAGGAGACCTGTGTGCTCAGCCGTTGCCCCAAGAATGAGCGTCTTCAGTGGATAACTAGCACCTGGGGAGAGGTAAGCCCCCTCATAGGAATATCAAAGGTTACCTAGATACATACCAAAACAGTTCTTATGCAGTATGCACATATTTTCACCCATTTATCTCTGATGCATGAATACGATTTTTTAATCCAATCGCTACTTAACAGAACACATGACATCTAAAATGCACAATATTATGTGTGCACATGGTTAGAATAACATCTGTGCATTGACATCGAAACATAAGTATGCAGATCCCAAGTTCTCCAGAACCGTTTGATTCCAGACAGTCATGCAGATAAGTGGCACAGCTGGGTCCTTTCCGTTGTCTCTCTTCCTATTATGCATTTGTATCTCACTCTACACAGAATTGTTAAGCCATTGCTATGGAAGCATGCAGTGACCTTGTCAAGAGTGCATATATATGTAGGTTAATATCTGATTGCGCTTCCTCTTGTTGTTTTAGTGTTCGGTCTCCTGTGGAGCCGGAGTGAAGAGAAGAGAGCTGCGCTGTGGAGAGAAAGACTCCCAAGGAGGCTACACAGAGTTTTCCACAAGGAGGTGCAGGAACCTGCATAAACCACAAACAGAGCTTGAGCAAGCTTGTAATAATGGCCCCTGCCCAGAGCCCACGCCTCAACTCCTTCAGCTTAGCCCAGACAAGAGCGGCACCTCAATGAACCCGGGCTGGTACTCATCTCCCTGGCTGCAGGTAAGCACAACAAACTTTCGTAACCAATCAAGATCAACAGAGCTGTTCAGTTTGTAGCCATAAAACATGCAGAAGAATGAGCACATTCAAGCTGATGGGAAACCCTGGGATGTTTAGTTTAGTCTTTTTTTAGAATGGAGGTTCTTATTGAATTGCATTTCTGTTTTTTTATAGATACTGTCCTGTTATTTGCTATAACATGAATTACACAGAAACATAAAATGTTCACACGTATAAATATAGAAACATCATTTTTATTTTACTTCTACATTGGGGGCCTTGAGTAGCAACTTTTTAAAGCACAGTTTTTTTAAACATTAGGGTACTTTTTAAAACCCCTAAAAAGTTTGGGTATGACTATGTGTAGTTTGTAATAGAATGTAAAACAGCCCAGTCACATTAAATAATGTTACCCACACCCATTTTATTGCTAACCCCCCCCAAAAAACACACACATGGTGAACCAGCCTTTCTGGCTGGCATACAAGCTCAGATGCACATTTAGTCCAGTCAATCTTCTTATAATTAAAAATACCTGATAATGATATCAATTGATAAGCTGCCAGACCTATGATCTTCCTGTTCTGTCTTTCAGTGCACGGTATCTTGTGGTGGTGGGGTGCAGACACGTATCGTCCAGTGTTTGAGACAGGGGCGTCCTTCAGTAGGCTGCTTACCTCATCACAAACCTATAAGCTCACAGGCCTGCAATACACACTTCTGTCCTGCTCCAGCTCCAGTCCCACCTCCTTCACCCTCACGTGAAGGTACAAGCTATCTTGACTAATACGTTTCCTTTCTTAGGAGCACGATGGTGATGACCTATTGCTTAATTCTTGGGGGAACAAACCAGCAACCTTCTGGTTACCAGCCATGAGCTTTCTCACCTTTACTTATTTATCTCAACTCACAAACAGTATACATAATGCTTTGAAGGACATAGCGCTCTTATCTCATCCGCTAGCTACTGAGGCTGATTGGTAGATCGTCACTTCATCGACATTCTCTGGAAAACACTTAATGAGAAAATATGTACTTTGAATGCACTGCAAGTCACATTGGTTAAAATCTTACGCCAAGTGGATAAATATAATGTTAATCTATCTACCACAGTGTTAATTTATAACTTTTATTCTGATTGCAACAAAATATAATAATAGCGAATGCATCATATGCAATTATCAATCTTGATAAACACCAGTGGTGTTTTTTATTTATTCATTCATTATGTAGTGGTAAAAACAAAGTGGTTAAGTATTTCTAATGCTCTACTTTTTGCTTGATTTAATGCCACAGTGGGAGTTGCATGTTGCAAAAAAACAGATTCAAAACCAGACAAAAATGTAAATGTTGTTTATAGTTCATTAGAATGTAAAGCAAAACGTTTGAACATCATAATCACCATGAGAAATGTGTGATGTCAATGTCTCCTACACAATAATTAAAATAACAAAAACATTATAAAGACTTCAAAAGTTCTTCTATAGTATATGCCACAGAGTTTATACTTATAGACAAGTGTTTGTTCTAGAGGGAGAGCTGAGTTGGAAATTCAGAGAGTAGGTCAGGGTCTTATCAGTATGCCGGTGCAGTTTTTCCAAGTGCTTTGCAACACGTTGTCTCTTTTCAGAGTAAACAGTACTTAAACATTAACATTTAGTGTTTGAGTGGACACACTTGTTTTTATGGCTAAAAATGAATAACAATCATTATGTGCTTTTCCCTCCACAGAAGATCAGCCTTGTATTGACTTCTTCAGCTGGTGTCATCTGGTGCCTCAGCATGGTGTTTGCAATCACAAATTCTACGGTCAACAATGCTGCAAGTCCTGCTCCACCAAACGACAGTAAAGCTAATGATGTTCACCTCCCTTGAGCCTCCCCACTCATTCTGAGATTTGTACTTATTACGATAAGAATGACCACTATGGACAAAGTTGATTTTGCGAGATGTGGGAAAGAAAGGCATTCCAATGGAACATGTTTCCTGAATTAAGAGACGTTATAATTACGAAAGACTGGAGAGGAACTAAAGTTCTGTTAGAGCCAAACTCAATCATTTGGAAAACTACACCTGCTTTTGGCTTCATCAGTGACTCATGACTGGAATTGTACTGTAGTTCTTCAGACTGCAGAACATCTTCGTTTTTTGAGTTGGACTGTCAGTCAAAGCCATTCAGAGAATTCCAGGACATCGTATATGTATTACAATGAAGAATGCCAGGTTAACATTGAAATCACTCGGGGTGATGTGTAAAGTGCGACTGTGTCTGAAGTACTGTAGAATTTGTGTTTGCTCTTCAAGCTCCAAACAAAACCTTGTCTCCCTGCACACCCAGACATTTCTTCAGTATGTAACTGAGGTGCTACATTTGTTCCTGTAGTTATTTAATGAATAAGTGAATCTGTGTTTTTGGTGCAATAGGAAGTGCATTGCACATTCTCATTCCATAGTGGTCAGTGGTGCTGCCTTGTGTTTATTTCCTCACCTTTTAAATGTATTTGACTGATGCTTTTATCAAAAGCACCTTGCGGTTTAATGCATACACATCATCTGTGTTTTCCAAGAATCAAACCCACGCTTGCTAGTGCAATACTTTACCATTTGAGCTACTGGAACTCACTGCTTACATAGTGCAGTCTTTCTTCTATAAACTGTTCTTGTCAAATCTGTTTTGATATGTTACAAACTAACCTTTTCTTTTCAGACAATGGTCTAAATCCCCCGGTCAAGTGCATCCAGATCTCCGCTTGATTTAAAGAGACATTAACATGCTCACATAATCTAAGTGGAACTTGTCCGACTTGATATCGTCTGCTGTAAGGTTCAATTCTAATCCCATCTGATCATCACAGAAGACTAGAGAAGGCAAGATAGATTTATCATTAATGAAGATCAGTGTTTCTGCTAAATTATGTAGTGGGTCCAATGGAGGATGAACTAAGTTTGTGTGTGTTTTACCCGGTGTGTGTGTAATTTGTGTGCAGTTCCTGCCGCGCTGTCTCCCACGTGATGTACGAGAGGGCCGAGCTCGTCCCAGATGTGTGTCAGAGAGAGTAGAGTAGTTGCTTTCAGTCACTTTGGGGGGACCAATTAGTGTGCAGAAGTGAGTGTCATGTTCTGGAGGAGGTGCAGCTAACGAACCCAAACCTCTCGGGACTTGGGACCTCATCTCAGTTTACTTTGTTAGTGCTTTCTGTCTCATCCTCTCTATCTGTCTTTTCCTTCCTCTTTTTCTCTACGTCTCTGTCTGGACTGCACTCGGGTCCACTGGGCTACTGTTGTACGTGCCCAGGGCTAGTGCTTGGCAGAAAAGCTGAACTACAAATTCTCATGTCCTCACCTTAGTAATCTTTGAACAGGGTTCAGGTAAGACGGGCCAGAGCCCTTCTCGGGCTAGGAGTGCTCTAACAGTAAACATTGGAGCAGACGGGACTTGAGAGATACACCCGGCACTGATTCTGTCCTCATTGCATTCCTAACACTTCATTACCAATCCCCAGTCCCTTGAAGGCATATTTGCATATACTAATAAGTGCAAAAGGTCACTACAAAAGTAGATTTTGCACTGCAGGGTGCTGTACCCTTTTCTTTTGCCTGAAACATTTTAAATGACACTCAGAAGTTTATTTCTTGTTATATAACTTTGCTGAAACGTGTAGAAGCCTTTTATGTTATGTTTGTTGCTTACTCATCTTTAAAAGTTTTCCTGATTGTGACCAAACGTAAATGCATTGTTTACCCGTGTCATTACTTATGTATGTTGTACAAATGACGAGTTGTTTTGCGATGTCTTTCATCACTGTCTAAATGGAAAAAGTGTGTAATTTATTATGTCTTCATAGTTTCTGGGCTACAGTGTTTGTTTTGAGGGGAGCTGCCTTTATAATAGCACACTATAACTGTAATATTTAATGCTTTCACTGAAAGTTTTACAATTAAAAGTATTTGATTTACTGAATTCCTTTAGTGATGCTTTTTCTATTGCACATGCACGAGAAAGATTGTTTTTCTGTGTAAGGAGAGAAGAGATAGTGCTTGACGGATGGAAATGCTGCAAAATTTAAAAAAATGAAAAATGATATGCTGTCACCACAACAACAAAAAACTGTAAAATTACAAAGAACATCAAGCCAGAAGGAAAGTGGATTTTGGATAAGCTACTCCCCTACTGCGTATTCTTGCAAAGACAGACTTGTTCTTCATGCACATAAACAAAGCAACGCCCCTCAAAGATGCCACTAAGGACATACAGTATTATAATAAGCTAATACAGTATAAAAAAGCATGCAAGTCATAATGTTTCCAAGCCAATTGCAACATGTTAAATACCCCAAACATTCATTTCCCCCCTCTCTTTTTGTTCCAGACGAAATGTTCCTGTGTGTACTAAATGCCCTAGTAAATCACAGAGAGTTTGCTTAAGTCCTCCCATGACACTCTTGCATATCTTTTCCTCCTCATAATATGCAGGCATTTGTCATTTTTTGTCATATTTCTTAATTTCCTTTGTGTACAATTATTTGTGATAATTTCTGACAGCATCGAGAGACTCGTAAGAGAAAGGAGCAGTTCCTCATCCGTGTCACTCGATGAACAGACACTGATTATGAAGACTGAATACCAAGCACGTCTGTGGCATTTCTATATCCTCTTGTGCATGCCGCAAACTCTCTTTGTTTCTCTACGTGCTCCCTCCCTCCCAACTGCGTACGCGCGCGCACTCCATATCTCTCTCTTCTCACACACACACACACGCACGCACAGCACGCACGCACGCACGCACGCACGCACACACACACACACACAGTGTCTCTCTCTTCTCTCTTACTCTTTCACTTCAGCTATGGCTATATGATGCTTCTTTGGAGCACCCCTCACTTCTGAGGCATTCTAATAGCATCTTAACAGGGCGTTGGCCACAAGCACTCTCTTGTTCACCTTCTGTTTGTCTCTTTTTCAGCTCTCAGATAAAGTGATAACTGTCATCTTGTCCAGACATATCTTCAATCATCAGTTAAGCCATTTCCTCCGTGCCCCATCGGTCTGACTGCAAACAGTAGATAGACATGTACAGGATCACATTCTACTGACATGAATCAAAGTATAAAGAGTGACAACTGCATTTACATTAAAGGTCCAATGTGTAATTTTTTGGAGGATCTATTGATAGAAATACAATATTTTATACAGTACATAATGAAGCGTTATGTTTTTATTACCTTAGAATACGTTATTTCTATCTACATACACCGTGGGTCCCCTTGCATGGAATTCACCATGTTGTTTCTACAGTAGCCCGGACAAACTGCTCTACAGAGCGCATTTTGTAAAATACGTTATCTCCTTCAGCAAAGAAGCGAAAACACGATGACATCATAGTTCTGTGTCAGCCACCTAGTGCTTCAAAAGGGAGGGGGGGCGGAGTGAGCCGTTGGTTGCAATTCGCAAATTTCATACACTGGACCTTTAAATGCTACAGTAAATGTCCCAAATGTCTGTATGGAATATAGGAGTCACGCCTGTCTACTGAATGTAAACAAGAATTAGGGATGGCAACATATTAACTCATTTGGTATTGACTATTTTATGATTTTTTTATAAACCAGACCAGCAACGTGGTCTGACAAAATTACCATCAGTTGTTGTGCGGTGATTTCAGCCATATTTAAACAGCCTACTATCTAACTTACTGAAAAAGCTGAAATTTGTCCAAAAAAGAAGCGCTAAATGCTGGTTCAGTTGAATATTTAAATACTCCATTATTTGTAAGTCACTTTGAATACAAGCGTCTAAACGAATAAATATAATAAATGTAAACTTGTGGTTGATTTCATAAACGTATCATATGAAAGTATGCGATAGCATATGCAGCAATCGGCTCTTTAAAGGGGTACTTCACCCAAAAATGAAAATTCTGTCATCATTTACTCACCTTCGAGTTGTTCCAAATCTGTATGAATGTATTTGTTCTGATGAACACAAAGAAAGATATTTGGAAGAATGCTTATAACCAAACAGATCTTGCCCCCCATTGACTCCCACAGTAGGAAAATTTACTTTATCATTTTTTGTTCTGTTGAACACAAAAGAAGACATTTTGAAGAATGTTTGACAGCAAACAGTTCTGGAACACTTTTGACTGTAGAGTTGACTTCTATCCAATCGCTGAGCTGCTTCATGTATTAGCGCGCAAACGCAGCGGAGATAGGAAAATCTGAAAACACCAATGAATGAACATTTGAACAAAACATGGGGTACATTTAGCATACCGTATTATAAATCCAGACAGCAGCGAGAATGTGTATTTTTTTATAGTCACGGTTAAGTTTCCCATGTACTCCAAGCATAAACCAACAGGTACATTTAAGGTGTACGTACTTGTGCACGGCATCTTTTCTATATTTTATGCAAAATAACGGCACTCGTAGAGCGATATGCGGCGACAGAAGCGATGACAGATGAAAGATGACCAAACTGTCATAGAAGTAGACTAGGCCTGGCCCAGAGCCATTGAAAAACAGAGTTATGACACTCACATAGACATCCGTTGGAAGAATGGAATGCGGAAGTAACTCGTATCATGGAGCAACCAATAGTTCCAAACACTGCACTGAAGCCCATTCATTTCAATGTGTCCCAAATGCATTTGCGGTACAGTTGGTGAAATAACGGCATGTTTATACATTTTAGCGAGTTGGCGGATATATGTTATATTCATAGATCTTATATTCATATTACTCCCCAGAAAAAATGCTGCTATAAATGTAGACAACGTAGTATTCAGTGTACACGATGTGCTAATATATTTAGCAAAAAGTATGTAAATATAGTTGCTGTTATCTGTTTCACTAAAATCCATTTAAATAGGTTGACAGCACGGATTTGTTTGGAACTATTGAGGGTAGTGTTGTCACAGTACCAACATTTCAGTAGTTGGTAACAATACCAGTAAAATTCCACGGTTCTCAGTACCAATTTCGGTACCAAAGCAAAACACCAGTACATGCTAATTGAAACACAATTTTATTAATAAAGCTCATTGTTAATATAAATGTATAAAAAGCAATGCCATTTTGTATGCATTAGGTATACAAGTTAATTGTTGCTGAAACTGTTGTGTGCTCACTGGGGTCTTTCATGCTGATGAACATCCTCCTCAGTCTGCTGCTGTAAAAGACAAATGGAATAAACTTCAATAAGGCAACTGACTGAAAAAACATGCATATGCAATATTAAAACAAACCTCAGTTTTATACTGCATTTACACAAGATTACTTACATTAAGGCAACTGTATATTAAAATAATAATAAATGCAACAGATAGATTTTTCTTTATTTTAAATTTGGCTTTTTAAACCTAATAGAGTTATCTATCCAAGACATACACATTGCTAGTCATGCATCTATTGTTTTCTAGCACGTAGATTTCGGATAGGCCTATATAAAACAGGTACTGTAAACCCCATCATGTCCTCCGATTTATTTTACCCCATTAGTTTTAAAAGCATTAAATGGTTAATAAGGACACTTGACTGGATTAGCATAAAGAGGGACGTTTATTTTAATATAACCTTTAACTTAACATATGATTCAACATTCATAATGCAAACGCTAACAGAATTTGAAACTTGCCGCTTGAACTTGTTCAAATAAATCCGGATGTTTCCTCCTTTCACTACAAAACTCCATTCGTTTTCTTTGTGATATTTAATCGGAAGTATTTCTCTACGCATCTCTTGTGGATCGGAGCCGTGCTTATCCGCTCATCACGTCTTATTGCGTCTATAAAAAGTTTCCGACTGACAACCTGTCAAATCAGTATCAGCATCAGTACCCGGGTCTTATGAAAATTAGGTACTGCCAACTTTTTTATTTTTAGGTACCAACTTGGACTCGAAGTACCGGGACTTTTGACAACACTAATTGAGGGCTCCATGAACCACGTGACCACACGGCGGAGAGATCGAGTGTCGTAACTCTCACATTCAACGGCTCTGGCCTAGCCTATTTGTGCTTCTAGTGTTAAACCTCATTTAACGTGAGATGTACTCATAAAACCTGATGCACGTGTTGTGATATGGACGGGTTGTTGATTTTGTCTTGTATTCAAAATATTTTAAGGAAGACTTGCATTACACTATTTAAAGGGAGTGAACTTGGTAAGGGAAAGCTGTTGTTCTCACTGGTTTGTAACCTGGCTGTCGTGAATGTACTTTAATTTGGCACTATACCTAAATCCCATACCTAAACGTGATATAAGGCCATACATGAACACTAAGAAAACATTTAAAAATGTATAGTTATATATTTCTAATTATGCTAATATGCAGTATATACAGTGAGGAAATAATTATTTGATCCCCTGCTGATTTAGTAAATTTGCCTGCTTACAAAGAAATTAAGGGTCTATAATTTTTATGGTAGGTTTATTTTAACTGATAGAGACAGAATATTAAAAAAATCAGGGGGAAAAATGTTATGTAAAGGTTATAAATTGATTTGCATTTCAGTCAGTGAAAGAAGTATTTGATCCCCTACCAACCAGCAAGAATTCTGGGTCCACAGATTGGCTATGTGCCTATATGGATCACAGATTAGTCCTGTCACTTTAAGAAAGTAATCCTAAATCAGCTTGTTATGTATATAAAAGATGCCTGCCAACAGAATCTGTATCTTCCATTTCAACCTCTCCACCAACATGGTCAAGACCAAATAGGTTTCAAAGGATGTCAGGGACAAGATTGTAGACCTGCACAACCCTTGAATAGGCTACTGACGGAAGCTTGGTGAGAAGGAGCCAACTGTTGGTGTGATTATTTGGAAATAGAAGAAATACTAAATAACTATCAATTGCCGTTGGTCTGGAGCTCCCTGCAAGATTTCTGCGACAGCAACACATAGAATATTTCGTAATTTGGCAGCATTTCTAAGGTGGAGGCTGTTTTTGTGACATTTGAGATGTGATTTTTAAATGACAGGTTGATGTCTAATATAACACCTAGGTCTTTAACTGTATTTGTTGGAGTAACAGTGCAGCCTTCAATTTGCAGGTTATAATCCAAAATAATCTGCTCACGTGTCTTTGGTCCGATAAGTAATATTTCTGTTTTATTAGAATTTAAAAGAAGGAAATTACAAGTCATCCAATGTTTTATGTCTTTGATGCACTCTGCCAATTTGGATAGCTGGAAGGAATCATCTGGTCTTGATGAGATATATAGCTGAGTATCATCTGCATAACAGTGGAAGCTAATTCCATGTTTTCTAATGATGTTTCCAAGGGGCAGCATGTATATGGAGAATAGCAAGGGTCCTAAAACCGATCCCTGAGGTAATCCATAATTTACTTGCGTTAGATTTGATGATTCCCCATTTAAATTGATAAATTAATGTCTGTCTGATAAGTAAGATCTGAACCATTGTAGTGCCTGTCCCTGAATACCGGTATAATTGTGTAAGCGATCTAGAAGTATTTTATGGTCTACAGTATCGAACGCAGCACTAAGGTCAAGCAGGACTAGGAGTGAGATGTTACCTTTATCTGATGCTATAAGCAGGTCGTTTGTAATTTTAACGAGTGCAGTTTCAGTGCTATGATGAGGTCTAAAGCCTGACTGGAATTTTTCGTGTATGTCATTATTTTGTAAGAAAGAGCACAACTGAGTGGACACTACTTTTTCTAGTATTTTAGACAGGAAAGGGAGATTTGAAATCGGTCTATAGTTTCCTAGTTCATTGGGGTCTGAGTTTGGTTTCTTGATAAGAGGCTTAATGACGGCCAGTTTAAAGGCTCCTGGGACATGGCCTAGATTAATTGACGAGTTGATAATGTTATAAATGGGCTCAATTGCAACGGGTAATACCTCTTTTAATAATTTAGTTGGTATGGGGTCTAATAAGCAAGTTGAAGGTTTAGATGTTGCAATAAGTTTAATTAAATCTTCCTGTTTTATAGGTGAAAAACACTAGCCTTTCTTTTGGGTCGATGGTTGGTACTAATTTATAGGACAGACTTGGAGGTTGAGTTTTTACTATTTTGTCTCGTATGTTTTCGATTTTCTCTGTAAAAAAATTCATGAAATCATTGCTACCAAGGTGCGGCGGAATACCCAGGTCAGGTGAAGTCTGTTTATTTGTTAGTTTAGCAACTGTACTAAATAAAAACCTTGGATTATTTTTGTTAGTTTCTATGAGGTTACGGAGGTGCTCAGCCTTTGCTGCTTTTAGTGCCTTTTTATAACAGTTTGCACTCTCTTTCCACGCAATTTTAAAGACCTCTAATTGGATTTGTTTCCATTTGCGCTCCAGTTTACGTGTTTCTCTTTCAAGGGCGCGAGTGGTGCTATTGTACCATGGTGCTGCGTTTTTCTCATTAATCTTTTTTGACTTCATAGGTGCGACAGCTTCTAATGTATTAGAGAAAATAGTACCCAATAATGCTTATTTCTATCGGAAATGTCTTACCTCCCTGCTTGCCAACAAGGGTCTCTCCACCAAGTACAAAGTTTTGTTTTGTTCGGGGATTAAATACTTTTTTCACTGACTGAAATGCAAATCAATTTATAACATTTAAATATTTTTTTACCCTGATTTTTGAAAATATCCTGTCTCTATCAGTTAAAATAAACCTACCATAAAAATTATAGACACTTCATTTCTTTGTAAGCAGACAAACTTACAAAATCAGCAGGGGATCAAATAATTATTTCCCTCACTGTATATATGCAAATATAAAGCAGATAACCTGTTTTTTCCACTTATATGTTTCCATACTTGTAAATTGAGACATATTAAAGTTATTCACTAAAATATGTTATATATTTGTTACATATATTAAAATGTTATAGTATTTTAAAATATATGTTGCATGGATATGTACAAGTGTGTGTGTGTATCTGTGAAAGCCATACATGAACATATACAGTATGTTCAGAATCACTGTTGCATATGAACAAGGCAAGCCATATCCATACTTTCTATATTCTAACAAGCATTCTCCCTACTCTATTTTTGCCCCACTTCCCATTTCTCTTTTTGGTACGCGCACACACACCCTTTCTCATTGCCTCTGTGGGAGAATTTCAGCGTAGGTTATTTCAGGAGGATTAAAACGTCAGTGTGGGTTTAGATGGCTGTGATTGTGTCTGGGCTCAGGAGCGAGGCTCATTTGTAGCTGTCAGTCGGCATTGGCCTTTTCTCAGTAATGTAAAGATGGCAGTCTCCGTGGCCCCATTTGTCGCGGCAAGAGCGATCTCGCAGATTATCATCTCAAAGGGGCTGATAGCGGCTCGCTCCACCTTTGTGTGGCTGCCTCTCCAGCTGAGCGGAAGACCTCCGACCCTCACAGCCACGACTCCTGGAAGCTCTGCGACTTTGAAAAGTTTTACTGGTGGCATTACACCCCTGTCAGAAAGTCTATATAGGGGAGGTTTTTGGAATGCCACCCACATTTTATAGGTTGTCTGGGGAAAACGGGTTTGTGTTATGGAACTTTACATATCAGTGTTTTTTGCATGCTCCTGTGTGGTGCAGGAAAAAAGGGTTTTGTCAGATTTTTTTTGCTTAAGGATGTGCTTCATGTGGGGAACATCTGGACTGAGTGTTGAGGCAAGCATACTGAATTTTATTATGTATAATATCTTAAAGGGATAGTTTACCCCAAAATACAAATTTTGTCATCATTTACTCACCATCGAGTTCTTCTGATGAAAGATATTTGGAAGAATGCTTATAACCATAGTAGGAAATATTACTTTGTAAATTTCTTTGTTCTGTTGAATGCAAAAGAAGATATTTTGAATAATGTAAGAGAGTAAGCAGTTCTGGGGCATTTTGACTATCATTGTCATTTTTCCTGCTAGTCCATGGGGTCCAAGAACTGTTTGGTTACAAGCATTTGTCCAAATATCTTTCATTGTGTTAATCCAAACAAAGAAATGTATACAGGGTTGGAACAACTAGAGTGAGCAATTCATGACTCATTTTTGGGTGAACTATCCCTTTAAAATTCTGTCATCATTACTTACCCTCATGCTTTTCCATACCTAAATGACTTTTTTCTGCAGGGTGCAAAAGAAGATATTTTAAAGAACATTGGTAACCAAACAATACTGGCCTCCATTTACTGTCATTGTATGAACAAAATCACTGAGATATTTCTGGGAATATCTTTTGTGTTTTGGACATCATGAAGGTGGATAAATCCCATATCACTTTAAAGGTGCAGTGAACTAGGACCACAATTGGTTATTGTTACCTTTGGTACCAATTGTTATACAATTGGTAACTTTTGTTATCTAAGAGGGAATCGTATTCAAGCGAACATCCTGTAAATTGTCAGACCTGAAAACGCCCTTGTTACTGAAATAACAACTGTTATTAACACGAGGCTCAGTGAACGGCAGGTCCTGGAATGCACCTATCTATAGATAGGTTGAACACCGCCTCCACAGAAGAATATCAACGCCTACTTCTCGAGCCCTGCCCACTGGTTCGCGCATGACAGTACTGAACACAATCTGCACGGAACCAGATAGAGCGAGTGTAAGCATCATGCCGTTAAAGATCGCAAAATATTGTGCAGTGCCTGGTTGTGGAAGAACACAGTCGCTGCATAACCTTCCTTCGGATTCCGACAGTAGGAATGCGTAGTTGAAGTTCATTTTTAAAAACGTTCCAGCTCACTTGGGGGAAACATTGAGCGTTGTTCACTTCATTTCAACGCGGATTCCTTGAACAAGTCTTTGCGGAGAGACTAAAATTAAGAAGCAGTGCTGTACCGTCAATATTGGATCCGATAGGAATGGAGCAGCAATCTTAAGTGAGTAAAACATATTTGTACTATGCGTCACTATTGCTTTGTTAGAGATCGCTTGATATGCCCTGATAATATTACCTGGAGACCTCTAGTCATTTGTAATAATTGTAATCGGCATCTCTGTGATTTGGCGGGCTCATATATCATTTTTCAAGGTTTTATCCACCGTTTGCAAATAATGGAGGCTGCTTTGAAGTGTTTTGATATTATTTCTGGTGCTGGGTCATATCCATATCTGCCAACACTGTCGTTTGGCCGGGAGTCTACCGTTTGTTTATTTATCATGAAAACTAACATTTGAGACCCGTAATCGCGGTGATCTTCTGTCCGGTTCGCGGGTCTTAAATGCTGACATGAACGGTCATATATCACTAAACACCATACAACTATAGGCTATACAAACTATATGCAAAGCCTTGCCATCACATCCGGGAAATAAGTCCGTAAATTTGAGTAAAATCACGTAACGTAACATTACGTGTCTAACCAAATTCACAGAAGGCTCCAACCAAGTCAACTACGCAAGCTGCTATCCAATCATAGCAGTGGGCGTTTACTTCCAAGTCTTCTATGCGGCCCGCCCTTAAAAAATCGTTTCTCCAGCCGGTCTCAAAACCAGGGTAGAAAATAGCCTATTACTTATTGATTTTGATGTTTTCGAATGTAAAAACCACGCAAATGTCGTAAGTAGACATCAGACAATAGTATAAAACAATAAAAACGGCCAATCCACTGCACCTTTAATATGTCAAAACTTAATTAGGTCATATTAGGTAAAAATAAAACAGCACATTTTTACTTTTTACAGTGTGAGGACGGATGCATAATTTGTGCAGACAGAGATGAAGTAGCTCAATGTTTTGAGGCTTGTAAGATTGTAATCTCACTTTATCAAATTTAGTTTAGGATAAGCAGATGTAGTCTGTCACGCAGGCTAAAAAGAAAATGTCTTTATTTCTAAAACCTTCTTTCTGCTTTATTCTTACAAGCCGCTTCCCATTGTGCAGATCCAGTCAGAGATCCACACCAACACAGCATGATAAAAGACACATATTATTAACACAATTTTATTATCTTTATGGTATTAGTTACTTATTAGAAATCCACACATCCCGCTTGGCTCCAGGAGGTTTTACAAAGTACGAATGTCTTTTATATGTTGCGGATTACTACACGCACGCACGCACGCACGCACGCGCACGCACGCGCACGCACACGCACACACACACACACACACACACACACACATACAATTTAATGCAGTGAGTCTCTGTGCATCTACTCTACAAAAAATTGATTAAAACTCTAATTTATTGTGTTTTTTTTCTGTATGCTATGAATATTATTGATCTGTGTGTTTGTGGCAGTGCTCTCTCATCTATCTTCCTTTGAGCGACTTGTTCAGATTTTGCTCCCCTTGAAATGTAAGAATTGATTACAATTCCTATAGCGGCAGACAGCCGCTGCCTCCTCTTCAGTCCTGCTGACCTTGGCAGAGAAAAAGACGCTAGCGCGCAACTAGAGTAGCATTCGGTCCCCCGTTCTGCCTCTCTCTTTCCTTTTCTCCCTCTCCTCTGCTTTAACCTCTCAACTCCAAGGCTATTGCAATGCATTTCATGACTCTTAAACTGTCGTAATGCATTACCTTAAAGATCAGCGGCAATCTGAAGTCCTTCCTTTTGACACCCCTGAATTAATCAATTTACTGCCAAAAGCAGATCCATTTCTTGTCAGTGTATTTCAAGGCACTGATGTGCCTGAGATTGTAAAGCAGCCACACACCTGTGCGCACACACACTTCTCTATTCTCCACTCCCCTGAGATGTTGTGTGTTGGAGGACATCGATTTATTTTACATAGTAATACAAACAGTGGGAGGGAACAGGTCACCTCAGCTATTGCCACCTGCGCATCTGTTTGAAGCACATGGCACAGGTCAGTGAAGCCCTTTCTGCTTGAGTGGCTGCTGCATATTTCACAGTACGCATGAAGAATGACAGTTGTCCCCTTAGAAAAGGGACACCGAGGGGTGGAAAAGCCAATATCACTCGAGTGAAAGCAGTTGTTTTCGTGCAGGAACTGAACACTGTTCCATTTGACTCCAGTAGGGGGGGGTACTTGCCTGCTGTTGAGCTGCTGGCTTTGTTGCAACATCTGTCCCTGAGGACAGTAACATCAAGAGTTAAGATCATATTGACTAAGACAATATTGAAAAAATGCAGGACTTTTTTATAATATCTACACATTTGATTAAAGGGACACTCCGCCCAAAAAAATAAAATTCTGTCATGAATTACTCACCCCCGAGACCCCCCCCCCCCCGTTGCAAATCTGTATACATTTCTTTGTTCTGTTGAAGATATTTAGAAAAATGTTAGCTAACATTTTTCTAAATACAGCATCTTTCTTTTTTCCACAATATCATTGTTTTCATCAGAACAAAGATCTGTGGACCTGTGCTCAATTGTTTGTTGGTTAATTGAAATATGTACATTTTATATCAAATCTCTTTTATTCTTATATGCCATTGTAGCTATCGCAAGCATTCTAAAAGCTTTAAGAGAAATTCATCAAGGTCAGACCTTCCACTTAATGTGAACAAAGCAGCCAAGAAGTCTTTCGCATAGACCAAATGCTTTTTGAAACTGTAGTAAGTTAGTACTTTTTTATCTTGACAGTATAAAGCTTCAGTCATTTGAAAGGAGAAATAAGGTTTCACACATAATCTCTATGTTTATTATCATGGAATATCTGAAAGCAAAGTCAAAGCCTTGTGCAGTGGGTTCAGTGGGGACCGCTGGGAACAAAAAACGACTACAGTATGTGTCGTAGAGTAGTAAAGAACCATGAAAACCATACAGCATGCCCCCCGCTTAGGTTTTCAGTACATATACAAGAGCTGTCAGACCTCCATTACTTCAGTTTGTAGCAACTGCTGAGTATTTTTGTTCAAAAGTGTCTGTTTGGTGGAGCTGACATCATGCATAGTTTGTCTAAAATCTCAGGAAAATTGACAGACATGCTGTTCGGCACTCTAAAAGCAAGCTATTTTTACGTGGCTGTCTCAGAAGATCCTTCTAAAAAACAAGTGACAGGCAGGTATAACTCAAAACTGGCCTGCCATCTCCAAAGATAACGCCACTATCTCAGCTACCTGCAACTGTTTGGCTTCAGAGCTGTCAAATTTGTCAGCGGGAGACAGGGGAGTGTCGATGACAGTTACAGCTCACACTTAAGTCGAGTTTTTCTTTTTTTGCTCGTTGCCTCTGGTAAAGCGAGCATGAAAGTGCAGAGTCGTGGCAGCGTCGCTACCCATTGTCGTTATTAAAGCGCAAAACAAGCTGTCACTGTAAGCCGAGCCGTGCTCATGAAGGGCTCAAGAGCATTCGCGTGACGCCGTGAAACGCAAAACAAATAAAGCATGCGCGCCTCTAATAACCTTCGAATAAATAAATCATATTTACAAATCACTCCATTATCGAGGGGAACGGCGGTCCGCGAGAGCGCTCACCTTCTCGGCACGCCGCTCAAAGCCCAAGGCACGGCTGTCAAACATGGTAACAATTACAATAGATATCACGGCAAATGAAGCAAATCAATCACCTCTCCCCCCACCCCCTTCATCACCTTCTAAAAGAAAGAATAAACAATCATTAACATTCTCCAGCGCCAATAAGGCCTGTTTTGCTCTGGGAGGCTCACAATTCTCATTTGGGATCCACGAATGGGGGTGTAGAGGGGGATGAGTGCAGTCCCATAAGCCCTAGCTATGGGAAGTTAACTCTCCTCTCTGCAGTCCGCCAGGTACCCTCCGTCTACCTGTTCGCATTGCTGGCATATCAGATCAATTAGTGCAGATTTAAAGAATCATTTCACCTCAGCCTGTTGGGGGGTGGTTGGGCGGGTTCATTAGCCCAGAACGGTGCATGCTGTTGGGGAAGTGATTACCAGACCAACCCTCAGAAAAAGAGCTGTGAAGAGTAGTTTTGGAAAACAGCAGGACACAACGATTAGTTCCACCACAAAAGCAACAAGAGGAGAAATAGAGACAGTTGTTTTGACTCCTTAATACCTTCCCACTGTTCCAGGCTGGAGCCTGAACAAAGCACAGTCAATAAAGAGTACTTGTCTCTTGTGAAGTGCATAGTGCACCACAGGTATTGTTATTAGATACAGATTTTTCAAGTGTGAAGATTTGAAAATTCTTACCTCGGTTTTAATAAGAAGCACAAAATGGCAAAAAAGTATTATTTTAATCAGTTTATCTGGCCTGTTTTATTGTTTTTAAAAGACAAGGTACATTTTCTTGCACTAATAGGCAATCAAGAGTAGTTTTCAGAGGATGCATTTTGAAGTGATGGTTCACCCAAAATGAAAATTTACTCACCCTCTTGTCATTTGAAACCTGTATGACTTTTTTCTTCAGCAAAAGAAACATTTTTTCATTCACTTCTATTTTATAGACACAAAACCAATGCAAGTGAATGGGTACCGCTGTTGTACGGTTACCAACAATTTTCAAAATATCTTCTTTTGTGTTCTACAGAAGAAAGAAAGTCATATAATTTTTAAAATGACAAGAAGGGGAGTAAATGATGACAGAATTTTCATTTTTGGGTGAACTATCCCTTTAACTTTCTCAGCCAAAAGTTTCAGTTTTTAACATTAAAATTTGATAAGTGTTCTGGTAAGAGTTTTATCCCTTTAAAAATGAGAAGCACTTTTGAAAACGGTTTTTCAAAAATAATTCTTAACACAAACCAATGCAAAAAATTATCTTAGTTTACTGCTCTTCTAGGGCCCTATTTTCACGATCTAAGAGCATGGTTTAAAGCACACGGCGCAGGTGCACTCAGGGCGTGTCCTAATCAGTTTTGCTAATTTAACGACGGGAAAACGGTTGGCGTGCCCAGGCGCATGGTCTAAACGGGTTGTGCCGATTCTCTTAATGAGTAATGGGTGTTTTTTGGGCGTAACGTGCAGTAAACCAATCAAAGTCTCATCTCTCATTCCCTTTAAGAGCCAGTTGCGCTCGCGCCATGGCAGATTCACTACTTACACGGCAGAATTTGCAAGAGCAAAGACTGGACGCTTCTCTAGAGAGGAAACGCATCTGCTCGTGCGTGAGGTTAAAGCGCGCAAGCAGATCATTTACATGACAAGCCAGATTTTTATCTTTATGTACACAATAATAATCTTTTACATTGTAATCCATTTATTTTTTATATTTGGCATGTTTGTGTGCTGCTGCGCTTCCCTCTGTGTAATAAGTAAAGTGAATTGTATGTGGACCAGGTTTGAGTTGGTCTATGGCACAGTCTATATTCAGTTCCTCAAAATAGAAACGCGCCAACAATGCGCCTGAGCACACCTCTTTTTTAGACCAACACGCCCATGGGCGCACAAATGAGCGCAAATGCATTTGCTAGTTAAACAACGCGGCGCAGAACGGGAAAATGAGAACTGCGTCGGGCGGAAACTAGCAAAAACAGTTGCGCTGCGCCTTGCGCCGGGTGTACAATAGGGCCCCTAGTGTGTTATAATAAAGAAAAATCCAAAAATAAGCTTTTCAAGGTGAGCGATGATAATGCAGCTGTGTTCTTTCTGCGTTTCAGTACACGAGACCCCTAGCACTACTCAGCTTATTTTCAGCCCCACTTTCAGCATGGAAGTGCTGAATATTGCCGCAGAGTGTCTGCTGCGTGAATACCCGAGAGCGTCTGTGGCCACTGCAGTGCTCTCACCCAGCATGGGTTATTTATGTCTTTGCTGAGAAAGGGTCAGCGCACAACACGGACCAGAGCTGAGCTATCGAGGACTGAACCCAGAGATGGGTTTGCTGGTTTAGGCAGAAACAAGAGCCTTCTTGCTCCCTGCTGACTAGTGAGATGACAGGTGAAGCTGATTTCTGCAGCGGGGTTTAATTTGTCAAAGACTTCTCTGTGGCAATGTTTGTGCCCAGCTGTGCATGTTTGTGGGTATGCATATAGGTGAGGGGGTGTGTTTTGTACAGAAACATGCATCCTTGTCCAAATATATCCTAGGATATTTAGTCTCAGGTGCATAGGCAGATCCACAGCATGTTGTGCGAAAATCCAGTGAACAGAAGAAAACAAGGAACGCATACACATATTCAACACAGAAGGGGATTCATAAAGAGTGGCAGTATATCAAAGCCAGTCGGATCCATCCCCAGCTGTTTCTAGGCAGCATGGGCATGACATTCCCTGCTCCATCCCTACACTATTATGCTCTCTGATATTGGGGTAAAAGTGTAACTATTGAATTAATAGCATGATGCATTACAACTCTGCCTTCTCTCCTTCTGCGTCTCTTCCTGCATGTGCTGGGGAGTTTTCTTTACCAAATTATGGAGAAGCTCCACAGCAGGCAGCTGGAAAAAGCCTTTAATGGGGGTATCGAGAGAGTGCAGAAGCGGTTTGTGTTTATGATGTGTTCTAATGGCTTCAGGGGTCCGGTAAGCCGTTGGAGTTGTGTTTTCCGTGCACGCTGTGTCTCTGTCTCCTCGTCCGCCCTCCCCCTGGCCCGGTGGGATTTGGAAAAGCACTCTGTTGAGGGCTCATCAGCTGGCTGGCATTTGATCAATTCGGAGGTCCCTTTGTGCAGGTAGCCCACAGATAAAAGACATTGTTATCAGCAGAGGATCTGAGGCAGATAACAGTGTCTGAGAGGAAGAAAAGGAGAGCGAAGGAGAGGGGGCGGTGGGGAGGGGGGGTGGGCGTAGGTGGAGACAGAGGGACAAGGAGAGATGTGGATAACGAAAGAGGGATGATGGGTGGAATGACACTTTGGAGGTCAACACCATGATATGAGCCTTTACAGCTGTCAGAACGTTGAGAGTGAAATGACAGAAAAAAGGGAATGGTAGATTGAGATAATAACGAAAATAATTTTTACACTAACATGTTATGAAAATGAAGCTGGAACTCTTTTCTCTCTGGTCATTCTGCTCTAATAACATTTTACAATAGTGTTGATGAAAAATTGCTCAGCTTAATTAAGAATTAATCACTCTAATGGAACTTCACAGTTACTCTTAAATTAAAAGTTACAACCAAGAAAGAAAGACCCTTCAGTAATAATTAAAAATGTACTAAAAACCCTTCAAAATGAAAACAGTCACGCATTGATGTTACAGTAAAGAGGCTCAGCTCCACTGAGAGAGACGCACACAGGACCGGAAAATAATAAGTCTATGACAAACAGCATAATGACATGATGTACTGCACGCTTCATTTGATGTGTGTTACTCAGTAAGTCAAAGAAAACGGAGGAAAAACAAGACGCGTGAGAATGAGCTGTTTTGTAGAACATTAAACTGCGCTGAACACACAGCCAGAAAATCCACAGTCGAATTTGTGTGCTGTCACTGCATTTTCTCTGTTCTGCTCTCTCTGTTCTTCCCATGAATTTTTGATAGGACAGTGGTCAGTTTTATAGCTTTTGTACACAAAAAATAGATGCAGAACAGAAAAAAGACAACGAAATGCTTCCACTTTGCTCCATCACACCCTGAAACTCAAAAGGAAAATGGTAGGAAAGTGAAAGACAGGGTAATGTGGTCCAGGCTGAGCTGCCCCGTGTGTGATCTAGATGACAAGGCTAGTGTGACAAGGCTGGGCTTTAATTGGAGAAACACTTTTTGTATCTTGAATGAATCCCCAGACACTGAGCCCTGCAGCCAGAAATCCACCATGGATCGACTTGTACAATCCAGTTATCTCTAAGTTTCTTTCTTTCTTTCTTTCTTTCTTTCTTTCTTTCTTTCTTTCTTTCTTTCTTTCTTTCGCTCTTTCGCTCTTTCGCTCTTTCGCTCTTTCGCTCTCTCTTTCACTGTTTTGCTCTTTCTCTCACTTTTTCTTTCTTTAGCTCTTGTCTTTCACTGTTTCACTATTTCTCTTTCTTTCTTTCTTTAGCTATTTCGCTCTTTCTCTCACTCACTCACTCACTCACTCACTCACTCACTCACTCACTCACTCACTCACTCACTCACTCACTCACTCACTCACTCACTC